>NC_086450.1:118926722-119024222 GCF_028390025.1 Pseudophryne corroboree
CTATAGCATTATCATATACTGTACAATAGGTGATGAACTGCTTAGCCATATATTGTGAGATTGTAGCATGAAACTGGAAGCACAAATATTCTGCCTTTGTTTTTGCAAAATAAGTTGAACGGATTGCCTCATCATACTGTGTTTGTAAAATTGTTCAATAAAAATTGCCATACTGTCTGAGACTGATGCAGGGCGTATAGTGTGCAGTTTATAGAGTGTGTCAGAATGTGAACAGAAGCATATGTGAGATTGCTGAGTCAAACACATTAAGGTGGTCATTCCGAGTTGTTCGCTCGTTGACGATTTTCTCTATGCTGCGATTTGTTGCTAAATGCGCATGCGCATGGTATGCAGAGCGCATGCGCTACGTTATTTTACACAAAACTTAGTAGATTTGCTGGTGTTCCTGCGGCGCTTTTCAGTAGCACTGCTGATCGGTGAGTGATTGACAGGAAAGGGGCGTTTCTGGGTGGTAACTGAGCGTTTTACGGGAGTGTGCTAAAAAACGCAGGCGTGTCAGGGAAACACGCGGGAGTGTCTGGAGAAACGGGGGAGTGGCTGGCCGAACGCAGGGTGTGTTTGTGATGTCAAACCAGGAACTAAACTGACCGAGCTGATCGTAATCTAGGAGTAGGTCTGGAGCTACTCAGAAACTGCAAGAAAATATTTAGTAGCAGTTCTGCTAATCTTTCGTTCGCTATTCTGCTAAGCTAAGATACACTCCCGGAGGGCGGCGGCCTAGCGTTTGCAATGCTGCTAAAAGCAGCTAGCGAGCGAACAACTCGGAATGACCACCTATGTGTGAATCAAACCTTAAGACCAGAGAAGATGAATGGGTGTAGCAGGTGTATTGTTTGCCCCTGCTGTAGGGCAGGTCTAAGTACATATTGTTGATGATGATGATTTGTTGTAAAGTGGGCACATACTGTATGCTACTAGTAGGAAAGAAAAATGCAGGTTCACACAGTGAGGTTAATTTACTAAGATAGGAGTTTTATTTAAGATGGGATGTCGCCCATAGCAACCAATCAGATTCTACTTTTCATTTATCTAGCACCTTCTAGAAGATAATACCTGGAATCTGATTGGTTGCTAAGAGCAACATCCCATCTTAAATAGAACTCCCATTTTAGTAAATTTACCCCAGTGAGTACTAAACACTGCTAATCAGAAAAATAAAATACAGAGTAAAATAGAGGTGCTTTGAATAACTGTAGCCAAAAATATGGGCCCACAACCATGATTAGATGACCTCAGCTGGTGAGTCCCTAACATTTCTAAGATTCAAGTCTAGAACCCAGGACCCTCCAGGCCAGCACAAGCTAACCACCATAAGGCATCATACTAGTGAGAGATAGCAGTTTAAGTGTTAAAAGGTGTTACATTAGTAAGAAGCAGCAGATATGTGTTGAGAGCTTTTTATAGGCGAAAAGTAATAATTAGAGTGCTAAAAAGTGTTAAAAAAATGTAAGTGCTAAAAAGTGCTAAATTACAGTGTTATGATATGATGCCCCAAAGCAGCCAGGCCACACCAACACACGGGCCCCACGTCCCAAACTCATCGCTAAAACTGACAAATTAATTATATAAATGTATTCAGGATTTACCTTTCATAGTGCCTTTTCTAATATGCAATTTGCAAATGCCAGAGACAGATGCTAATTAATAACACCTTTAAACAGGTGAGAAGGGTGCTAATCCAAGATGAAGGAGTCTCTACCTTCAAGTGTACACATGTATATGCTGCCAATGCAGATGCACATGCAGCTCAAGATACATATGTGTAGAAATATCCTACCTCTATGTCTGTCTGTTTGTTCTATTACTGTTTCTTATATAGCACAACAGAATATGCTGCGCTATATAAGAAACTGTTAATAATAAATAAACATTTATTTTGGATTAATATCTGCCCAATTTGCAACCTACTTGGTATCAACCTCTGGATTTATGTAGTAGCCAACAAATAAGAAAAGCAAAAACACAATAATACAGTACGTGTTATAAACCTCAAATATGAAGGAGAAATGATTAATGCAAATTAGAGATAAGCAAAATTTTCATCATATGTCCATTAAAGTTTCAGCATTTCCTCAGATGACATTTGTCTTTCAGTGATTGAGTTCTACCCCAATCACACAGTGGAATGCATTGATGGTCATTGTCCCAGCTCTGGTCATTCAACCATTGGTTTGGAGACTTGAGGAGAGTCTTATTGTACATGGGAGGGCATGCCACAGAGTGGGTGCAGTTCGAAGAATGTTCTGCAGTCGTGAATGGGAGTTAGTAATGAGTGTGGATGAGAGATGCAGATCTTGTGAAGAGTGGAGAGGTCAGGTTATGAGATATTTGAGATAAGCTAAGAGATGTACGTTGGTGTACGTTTGGTTAATAACCTTGTGTGTAAATAAATATATTTTATATTGAATATGGTAGAAAACAGGTGACAAAAGGAGGGACTGACAAAGCAGATCAGCAGATGATGAGCATTTAGCAAGAAAGATTAGCCTTGCAGCTACATTCAAAATGGATTGTACTGATGAGAGTCTGGAAACTATTGCAATAACCAATACAGGAGATAATGAGAGCATGGACCAGAGTTTTTAAAGTGTATTGTGTAAAATATGGTCATATTCTGCATATGTTTTAAGATGTATGTAACATGATTTTGAGACAGATGAATGTAGGAAACAAAGGACAGTTCATAGTCAAGGATTACACTTAGGCAGCAAGCTTGTCACGATCGGGCCCACTCTCAGAACTCCATCTGAGTCAGGTGGTTGTGAGGTTGGTGTTCTGCAGATTACCATGCAAATAAAATATACTGTGCTGCCACCACCAAAGGACTATTTTAGGATGGAACTCTGCCACAGTGGCCCTACGGTTCTGCTCACAGTATATATGCTTTAAAGCATATATAATCAGCAGCCTGTGCCCCACAAGCAAGGCAATAGTTCTAACACAGAATATCAGAACTAGAAATTAAGTTTTAATTTCAGGAATAACTTCAAATCTTATACGTACAAAATAGAATTACAAAGATTATTATGCTTATTAAAAGTATACACAGATTACAGACAATTTAAAAGAAAATAAAAAGGATAAAACACAGCTCAGCTATCACCTTCGGAATTGAACAATGCCTGGAGTTAGGTCTCCCCTGGCAGAAGTTGGTACATCCCAGCCATGTGGCTACCTTAAGAGAATGATCACTGGCTGTACATTTTGCTTGGTTAATATACTTATTCTGTCATGCTTCCTCTCTCACAGTGCATGAGAGAAGAACACAAAAAGTCTGAGATTTAATTACTTCCCTGGTGCCAGGTGTGATTGCCTGACCCTTTTCTCAGAACAGAGTTCCTGACAAGCAAATGGAGATGACACAGTGTGCAGCGTGCAATTGACATGATCAAGAGATCTTGTCTTCTCCTTCCTGCTCTGGCATACTTAGGAGACAGGCTTCGATTTCAAACACACTACAAGTGTGAATTCCTATTTTCCACTGTGGTGCTAATTACACAATTGACACAATACATTGGCTTGTTCCTTTGCATGTAAACTGTGCACTGGGCATTTGGTCATGTTCTACTGGAAATAACAGTCTGGCAGTCACATCCTCATAATTAGTTCTTTCACAATTGAAAGCATTCTGGCCTGCTAGTAATTTTTAAATCTTTTGATTAAATGATACAATTTAAACATATATACAATGGATGATAACAGTGACGTCCCTACCTCAGGTGACATCTGGTGCGGGAGGGACTGTTCTTCACATGACAAAGGCATGCATGCAGAAAAGGGGTGTGTCCTTGTGGGTAGGGGCGTGATTTTGTGGGTAGCGGGTGTGGCCCTGCATCCCAGACCAATGTTTTCATTAATGCAGGAATCCTGGAGATGCGGGCTGCACCCGGAGACCAGTCAGTCTACAGTGCAGTGACAGCCGTGGTCACTGAGCAGGAGTCAGCACTTTAGTGTTACTCCTCAGCGGGTAAGACTTGGGTGTGACACGCACCCCCCGCAATCCCCATACCCCCCCACACTCCCTTAGTGGTACTATTTGATTATAAGTCTACAAATCATAACACATACTGTAACCAATACCATTATTAATATGCCCACTTTGATATAAAATGGGCTTTATCATGACACTTCCATCTTTAAGAAAGGCATGAAGGTAGTGGCCTCTTACACCCCAGTCTCCAGTGCTTCAGTCTGACAGCTGATGTCACCCTGCCTGAACAGACCATCACAATTTCCATGTTCTGTACCCTTCCAGTATTGTATTGTGAAATTGTACTGTTGCAACAGCAAATTCCATCATAATAATTGTCGAAGTAAAAAATATTACATAGAGAGAACATACAGACTCCACACATTATGAGTCGCAATACTTGCGAATATGCACAGCGCGCACCACAACATATGGTAACATATGGATTTATACAGATTTACACAGACATGCCATAAAGATATATTCAACACATATTTCATACAGCACATAAATTGAACATATCAAGCGCCAGACATCATAAGGTTTTAAATTATATAATGGAGTAACGTCATGTATGTGTATTATTGGAACGAAGCAAGATGGACATGTTGTGCTTGGTATCAAAGTAACCAGATTAATATGTGTATCAATTTGATGCCTGTTATTAAGTTGTAGCTCATTGCAACAAGTAGCTATGATTAAATGTAGGAATATGAAGCCACTTTTACTGGAACAAAAGATATGTTCAAAAGAGCATGTGATGGACAGGAAACCAGTGACTAGCAACCTTGAACAAAAGCCCTCACACTGACCAATGACTCATCATGAATGAGAAAGTTCCCTCCCCTAGACCAATAGCAAGAGATCTGTATACCCCCAACGGTCTCAGAGATATAGCTGATGCCATATAGCAGAGCTTCCTGTTTATCCCAGATGATGATGGAGATGCTGTCTGTCCAGTGGCTGCATGATTTTACTGAGAGAGAGAGAGAGTGATATGGAGCGTAGTGAGCATTTGAGCAAAATATGGTGATGTATTACTGGCCGTGTCTGTATTTGAATTAGTTTGTAATAATTGCTTACTGTATAAATTGTAACCATGTAACTATATATATACTGTACATTGTGATATATTGAATACATTTTCTTTTAATAGCAAATATATACATCAATGTGCTTTGGAACTCAGATAATGTGTGGGTATATTATTTACTCTAATGGGATGTAGTGTTTTTGCGATGTATAGCACACATTCATAGCACATGGTAATAAGATGCGCAGGCATACACAGTATATATTAGAGCTGGCATTTTAAATATTTGTTAGAAAGTAATTAGACTTTTACAGATGGGGGCTCGGAACCGCAATATCACGTTCTAAATGATGCACTGTAGATTACAAACGCGGCTGTGGTCGACCAGCTAACGGTGAACGCATTGCGACGCTAACGAATCACATCCGTGTGTTCTGTTGTGTTACCAGTAAGGCGCTGATATGAAATTCAAGGGACAGTGTGTTTCTCACAATATTTAAAATGCTAAAACATATTTTTATTGTTGCAAAACAAAGTTCAAATAAGTCATATTGTGTTTGATTCAGATTGGATTGTTTATCTGTTGAGTAGATTTAAAGTACATTTAAAAGTTGCTGCATAGCCATAATATAGCTGTGTTAGCATGCTGAGAAAATTTGTATACTTTTTAAACTCAGGCCTAAAGTAACTTTTGGTGCCTGTATAGAGTGTGATTTCTTTGTGACAAAGGAGCCGCATGGTCTGTCCTCCATTTTGGCCTAGCCACATGGCCTGTCCACCATCTTGTACAAGCCTCATGGATGTGGAAGGGGGAGGAGCAGTGGCCATTTTAGGAAGGTCACTTTCTAAATAGCTGGCTTTCAGTCTGGTTAGAACAATCAGTTTCCTTTGTCTCAAAGTTTCCACATATCTACAAATCCAGCACAATTTATGAGTTACCAATGAATTTATTTAACCCATGCCATAGTCAATTACAAATAGTTTCAATTGGGCCTAGTGAGAGTAAATGGTGAGATAAGTGAATGCTTTTTTTTCTTGTCTGTGTGTAATTACCTTACATCAAGTGGGGGGTTGCACACAGATAGGGAAAAAAAGAGTTTTGTTTTTTTTCTTTCTTTTCTTCCAAGACTTGTGGAGTCTGTTTGCTAGGGTAGGATAGCAATTGAAATGCAAATTAACTTGTGTAACTACTTTTTTTTTAGTACAGGCAAGGCAAATATCTTTGATATGCATATTAGAGGCAGTGAAGAGGTGAGGTGTCTCATAGGAGTGCAGTAAATGGTATATATATATATATAATATTATTATAATGATGTGTATATTTATATCAGTGTATGCTCTGCAAGATGGCTATCCAATCTGAATCATATCATTTAAATTATAGATTATTGCGGTCATTATAGATCTGTGTGAAATTGGATACATTTGTTTGCTATATAGAAAATATTTGAAATAGTGTATTAAGGGTGTAATCGTAAAACACAAAACGCAGTTCTGGCCTAGTCGTTAAAGGTTTATACAGAACAAGTGTGGGTTGTGTTAGTGAGCGATAATAGTTTGTATTGCAAACATTTATAGAAATTGTGTGGTTTTATTGCAGACGCACGTTTGTACATGTGGTACGGACAAAGTACAGGAGCTTGCACATGGCGCAGGGTCACACACGTGGCATAAAGGCACGCTCGGTCGCGTGTTTACGCAATGTTGCGTAGGATTGCGGATGCTAAGTATAAATAACACGATAGTTGTTCAATTAAAGGTGGGATAGTATACGTTTAATACAATAGCACATAACTATCTGATTTCAAAAGCAGATTAGTGTAAGACTTTGTTTAGACTGTACTGCCTCTGGGTTAAACCATCAATCAAAGGGAGTGATATTTTCTGTACAGAAAAGAAAAACAAGGTGTATCTGAGTGAGTGAAAGTAAGAGTGAGTGGAGCTGAACCCCGGAAATTCGGGTCCCGTGGGAACACTGGGTTAGTAGAGGCCCGGTGGCATAGAGAAAAGAGAGAAATACGCAAATCGTGAGGAGATTTGCAGAGGAGCGTAATAAGGAATTGTGAATTGTGAAAAATAAGAATTGTGAACTGAAGTAAAGGTGAATCCCAAACAAATAGGTTTTTTTTTTGTTACGCTCCGGCTGAGGAGCGCAGCTTGTGAATTTGACTCCCGTGATCATAGGGCATATAGATAACTAGCATCTATAGGCTGTGCAATTGAACCGCATGTCCGTGTGTTTTACACAGCACAAAGTGATATTATTGTGTCATATGCGCTGTGGAGAGCATACGCAGACGTGATTGTGTAAAAGGAAAGAGAAAGGGGTTTTTCTTTGATAACGGTGGGAAATCTCCCTGGTGGGCTTCCACTGGAAAGGGTGAGCAATAGTTATTAGGAAACTTTTGTTTTCACCCTACAAAAATTCCAGTGGAAAGATACCGAAAAAGGAATTTTTCGCTGCCTCTCTCAGAAAAATATTCCAACAGAGCCTCCACCTAAAGAAATTGCGGTGCTGTAAGGTCTTATAGGAGCCCTAGGTTGAGTACATTGCGATCCACTATCGACAGTGTATCGTTGTACTGGCCAACGTGGGCGAGAGCGGGTGAAGAGCGCTCAGAGAACTTTCACAGTCTGCTTGCATTGAGTATTTTGGTGTTTGTGGGAAAAGGCCCACAAATATGGGAGCCAGTTGCTCAAATGAGAGACGTACAGCAGCGAGGGTTCAGGCTGAAGAATTGCGGCCCAGGGGGTCAGCAAGGTTTATTATGTGTGGGAAATATGGTCCACACGTGGAGGCTTATTGCAATGAATGGGTGCATATGACTGCTGAAGATAGGGCATCATGCCCTGGGGTTGGTGAGTTTGATCCTAAAGTATTGCAGGTAGTATGTCTAACCAAAGTCATATAAGACAAGAACGGAAATATAAGAACTGTTTGAACTTGTAGCAACAATAAACAAGTAGGAAGAAAAAGAGAAAGCAAGTACACCGCCATATGTAAAAGTGGAAGCAGTTACGGCCAGCATACAAACTATAGAAAATAATAAAAATATGAATGTATCCTATATATGTACTAATGAATGTCGAAGTTTTATCTAGGAGGAGAAAGTGACCTGACTGGTTTCAGCCATTTCTCATGCACTCAGAGGAGTATCCAACCGGTAAAAGAAGAGCAGTAGCCTGCGGGGGAAGTGGCATAGACCAGTGGAGCTGGTAAGTATGGTGTCATTCGTGTACATATATAGTAATGTAAAACCCAAAAATAAAATAAAAGTCAAGAAAGTAACATCAGAAATGGAGAAAAACCTGTCCGCACATTAGTAATTGCCAGTAGGAAAGCGGACAGAGACAGGGTAACCCCCGGGTATTTAATTTAGTTACCATATAAGAAGTATTCATTCCTAGTAGTGATGAGTGGGTTCGGTTCCTCGGAATCCGAACCCCCCCGAACTTCAGCCTTTTTACACGGATCCGAGGCAGACTCGGATCTTCCCGCCTTGCTCGGCTAACCCGAGCGCGCCCGAACATCATCATCCCGCTGTCGGATTCTCGCGAGGCTCATATTCTATCGCGAGATTAGGATTCTATATAAGGAGCCGCGCGTCGCCGCCATTTTCACACGTGCATTGAGATTGATAGGGAGAGGACGTGGCTGGCGTCCTCTCCGTTTATAGAGAAGAGAGTAGAGAGTTAGAGACACTATTTACTAATTTTGGGGAGCATATTAGGACTGGAGTACTACTACTTGCTGATAGTGTGACCAGTGACCATTGACCACCAGTTTAATTAATCCGTTCTCTGCCTGAAAAAAAACGATACACAGTGTGACACAGTCACATACCATATCTGTGCTCAGCCCAGTGTGCTGCATCATATGTAATACTGTATATCTGACTGTGCTGAGTGCTCACTGCTCACACAGCTTAATTGTGGGGGAGACTGGGGAGCAGTTATAGCAGGAGTACATAAATAATATATTTTAAGTACAGTGCACACTTTTGCTGCCAGAGTGCCACACTGCCAGTGTGACTGACCAGTGACCACACTGACCACCAGTATATTGTGATTGTCTGCTTAGGACGGAGTACTACTTGCTGATAGTGTGACCAGTGACCAGTGACCACCACCAGTTTAATTAATCCGTTCTCTGCCTGAAAAAAAACGATACACAGTGTGACACAGTCACATACCATATCTGTGCTCAGCCCAGTGTGCTGCATCATATGTAATACTGTATATCATTATCTGACTGTGCTGAGTGCTCACTGCTCACACAGCTTAATTGTGGGGGAGACTGGGGAGCAGTTATAGCAGGAGTACATATTTTAAGTACAGTGCACACTTTTGCTGCCAGAGTGCCACTGCCAGTGTGACTGACCAGTGACCACTGACCACCAGTATATTGTGATTGTCTGCTGACCACCAGTATATTGTGATTGTCTGCCTGAAAAAGTTAAACACTCGTCGTGTGGTGTTTTTATAAACGCATTCTGCAGACAGTGTCCAGCAGGTCCGTCATTACATAATATATACCTGTCCGGCTGCAGTACTAGTGTGATATATATATATATATTTTAATTTTATCTCATTATCATCCAGTCTATATTAGCAGCAGACACAGTACGGTAGTCCACGGCTGTAGCTACCTCTGTGTCGACAGTCGCTCGTCCATCCATAATTGTATACCACCTACCCGTGGTTTTTTTTTTTCTATCTTCTTGATACTAGTAGCTTACTTTAGGAGTCTGCAGTGCTGACAGACAGTGTCCAGCAGGTCCGTCATTACATAATATATACCTGTCCGGCTGCAGTACTAGTGTGATATATATATATATTTTAATTTTATCTCATTATCATCCAGTCTATATTAGCAGCAGACACAGTACGGTAGTCCACGGCTGTAGCTACCTCTGTGTCGGCAGTCGCTCGTCCATCCATAATTGTATACCACCTACCCGTGGTTTTTTTTTTCTATCTTCTTGATACTAGTAGCTTACTTTAGGAGTCTGCAGTGCTGACAGACAGTGTCCAGCAGGTCCGTCATTACATAATATATACCTGTCCGGCTGCAGTACTAGTGTGATATATATATATATATTTTAATTTTATCTCATTATCATCCAGTCTATATTAGCAGCAGACACAGTACGGTAGTCCACGGCTGTAGCTACCTCTGTGTCGGCAGTCGCTCGTCATCCATAAGTATACTAGTATCCATCCATCTCCATTGTTTACCTGAGGTGACTTTTAGTTGTGCCTATTAAAATATGGAGAACAAAAATGTTGAGGTTCCAAAAATAGGGAAAGGTCAAGATCGACTTCCACCTCGTGCTGAAGCTGCTGCCACTAGTCATGGCCGAGACGATGAAATGCCAGCAACGTCGTCTGCCAAGGCCGATGCCCAATGTCATAGTACAGAGCATGTAAAATCCAAAACACCAAATATCAGTAAAAAAAGGACTCAAAAATCTAAAATAAAATTGTCGGAGGAGAAGCGTAAACTTGCCAATATGCCATTTACCACACGGAGTGGCAAGGAACGGCTGAGGCCCTGGCCTATGTTTATGGCTAGTGGTTCAGCTTCACATGAGGATGGAAGCACTCAGCCTCTCGCTAGAAAAATGAAAAGACTCAAGCTGGCAAAAGCACCGCAAAGAACTGTGCGTTCTTCGAAATCACAAATCCACAAGGAGAGTCCAATTGTGTCGTTTGCGATGCCTGACCTTCCCAACACTGGACGTGAAGAGCATGCGCCTTCCACCATTTGCACGCCCCCTGCAAGTGCTGGAAGGAGCACCCGCAGTCCAGTTCCTGATAGTCAGATTGAAGATGTCAGTGTTGAAGTACACCAGGATGAGGAGGATATGGGTGTTGCTGGCGCTGGGGAGGAAATTGACCATGAGGATTCTGATGGTGAGGTGGTTTGTTTAAGTCAGGCACCCGGGGAGACACCTGTTGTCCGTGGGAGGAATAGGGCCATTGATATGCCTGGTGAAAATACCAAAAAAATCAGCTCTTCGGTGTGGAAGTATTTCAACAGAAATGCGGACAACATTTGTCAAGCCATGTGTTGCCTTTGTCAAGCTGTAATAAGTAGGGGTAAGGACGTTAACCACCTCGGAACATCCTCCCTTATACGTCACCTGCAGCGCATTCATCATAAGTCAGTGACAAGTTCAAAAACTTTGGGCGACAGCGGAAGCAGTCCACTGACCAGTAAATCCCTTCCTCTTGTAACCAAGCTCACGCAAACCGCCCCACCAACTCCCTCAGTGTCAATTTCCTCCTTCCCCAGGAATGCCAATAGTCCTGCAGGCCATGTCACTGGCAATTCTGACGAGTCCTCTCCTGCCTGGGATTCCTCCGATGCATCCTTGCGTGTAACGCCTACTGCTGCTGGCGCTGCTGTTGTTGCTGCTGGGAGTCGATGGTCATCCCAGAGGGGAAGTCGTACTCGTAAGCCCACTTTTACTACTTCCACCAAGCAATTGACTGTCCAACAGTCCTTTGCGAGGAAGATGAAATATCACAGCAGTCATCCTGCTGCAAAGCGGATAACTGAGGCCTTGGCATCCTGGGCGGTGAGAAACGTGGTTCCGGTATCCATCATTACTGCAGAGGCAACTAGAGACTTGTTGGAGGTACTGTGTCCCCGGTACCAAATACCATCTAGGTTCCATTTCTCTAGGCAGGCGATACCGAAAATGTACACAGACCTCAGAAAAAGACTCTCCAGTGTCCTAAAAAATGCAGTTGTACCCAATGTCCACTTAACCACGGACATGTGGACAAGTGGAGCAGGGAAGGCTCAGGACTATATGACTGTGACAGCCCACTGGGTAGATGTATGGACTCCCGCCGCAAGAACAGCAGCGGCGGCACCAGTAGCAGCATCTCGCAAACGCTAACTCTTTCCTAGGCAGGCTACGCTTTGTATCACCGCTTTCCAGAATACGCACACAGCTAAAAACCTCTTACGGCAACTGAGGAAGATCATCGCGGAATGGCTTACCCCAATTGGACTCTCCTGTGGATTTGTGGCATCGGACAACGCCAGCAATATTGTGTGTGCATTAAATATGGGCAAATTCCAGCACGTCCCATGTTTTGCACATACCTTGAATTTGGTGGTGCAGAATTATTTAAAAAATGAGAGGGGCGTGCAAGAGATGCTGTCGGTGGCCAGAAGAATTGCGGGACACTTTCGGCGTACAGGCACCACGTACAGAAGACTGGAGCACCACCAAAAACGCCTGAACTTGCCCTGCCATCATCTGAAGCAAGAAGTGGTAACGAGGTGGAATTCAACCCTCTATATGCTTCAGAGGTTGGAGGAGCAGCAGCAAAAGGCCATTCAAGCCTATACAACTGAGCACGATATAGGAGGTGGAATGCACCTGTCTCAAGCGCAGTGGAGAATGATTTCAACGTTGTGCAAGGTTCTGCAACCTTTTGAACTTGCCACACGTGAAGTCAGTTCAGACACTGCCAGCCTGAGTCAGGTCATTCCCCTCATCAGGCTTTTGCAGAAGAAGCTGGAGACATTGAAGGAGGAGCTAACACAGAGCGATTCCGCTAGGCATGTGGGACTTGTGGATGGAGCCCTTAATTCGCTTAACAAGGATTCACGGGTGGTCAATCTGTTGAAATCAGAGCACTACATTTTGGCCACCGTGCTCGATCCTAGATTTAAAACCTACCTTGGATCTCTCTTTCCGGCAGACACAAGTCTGCTGGGGTTCAAAGAACTGCTGGTGACAAAATTGTCAAGTCAAGCGGAACGCGACCTGTCAACATCTCCTCCTTCACATTCTCCCGCAACTGGGGGTGCGAGGAAAAGGCTCAGAATTCCGAGCCCACCCGCTGGCGGTGATGCAGGGCAGTCTGGAGCGACTGCTGATGCTGACATCTGGTCCGGACTGAAGGACCTGACAACGATTACGGACATGTCGTCTACTGTCACTGCTTATGATTCTCTCCCCATTGAAAGAATGGTGGAGGAATATATGAGTGACCGCATCCAAGTAGGCACGTCAGACAGTCCGTACTTATACTGGCAGGAAAAAGAGGCAATTTGGAGGCCCTTGCACAAACTGGCTTTATTCTACCTAAGTTGCCCTCCCACAAGTGTGTACTCCGAAAGAGTGTTTAGTGCCGCCGCTCACCTTGTCAGCAATCGGCGTACGAGGTTACATCCAGAAAATGTGGAGAAGATGATGTTCATTAAAATGAATTATAATCAATTCCTCCGTGGAGACATTGACCAGCAGCAATTGCCTCCACAAAGTAGTACACAGGGAGCTGAGATGGTGGATTCCAGTGGGGATGAATTGATAATCTGTGAGGAGGAGGATGTACACGGTGATATATCGGAGGATGATGATGAGGTGGACATCTTGCCTCTGTAGAGCCAGTTTGTGCAAGGAGAGATTAATTGCTTCTTTTTTGGTGGGGGTCCAAACCAACCCGTCATTTCAGTCACAGTCGTGTGGCAGACCCTGTCACTGAAATGATGGGTTGGTTAAAGTGTGCATGTCCTGTTTATACAACATAAGGGTGGGTGGGAGGGCCCAAGGACAATTCCATCTTGCACCTCTTTTTTCTTTCATTTTTCTTTGCGTCATGTGCTGTTTGGGGGGTGTTTTTTGGAAGGGCCATCCTGCGTGACACTGCAGTGCCACTCCTAGATGGGCCAGGTGTTTGTGTCGGCCACTAGGGTCGCTTAGCTTACTCACACAGCTACCTCATTGCGCCTCTTTTTTTCTTTGCGTCATGTGCTGTTTGGGGAGTGTTTTTTGGAAGGGCCATCCTGCGTGACACTGCAGTGCCACTCCTAGATGGGCCAGGTGTTTGTGTCGGCCACTTGGGTCGCTTAGCTTAGCCATCCAGCGACCTAGGTGCAAATTTTAGGATTAAAAATAATATTGTGAGGTGTGAGGTGTTCAGAATAGACTGAAAATGAGTGGAAATTATGGTTATTGAGGTTAATAATACTTTGGGATCAAAATGACCCCCAAATTCTATGATTTAAGCTGTTTTTGAGGGTTTTTTGAAAAAAACACCCGAATCCAAAACACACCTGAATCCGACAAAAAAAATTCGGTGAGGTTTTGCCAAAACGCGTTCGAACCCAAAACACGGCCGCAGAACCGAACCCAAAACCAAAACACAAAACCCGAAAAATTTCCGGCGCTCATCACTAATTCCTAGTAATTCCTCTATTCAAGATGAGCTTGGAAATGTTTGTTGGACCATGTACAGACCCTTAATATGGGATGAGAAGGATTGAATGAATACTTCGCATGACCTAGAAGCTTGTTCATTTTTTTTTGTCTTTTGCAGTAATAGAAAATTCTCCATCTGGATAAGAGCTCTGGTAAACACTAATTCGGCAAATGGGAGGAACGAAAGAAGTGCAACATTACCCTTTCACAAAAAACCTGCTGAAGTTACGATTGAGCCCCTACAATGCTAAACCCTTTCCTTTCCTTCTTTTTTCTAACAGAAATGGCCCCTGACTAACTTAATCAACAGAAACTTTGTTAAATGTGAAATACATATATTGTACCCCCGCTCAGGAAGTACAAGGTATGTTAGATACCCTCAAAGACTAATGTTGCATTACACTGTTCTAGATTCATGTCCATCACAGGTAGAGGAAATTATCTCACAAATACTGGTTTCCCTTTGGACCAAAGATGGACAGGACACTGGATTGATTGCTGAAGTAGTCCCAGTAGTGACACAGCATGCACAAGCTTTAAAGGGGGGTAGACAAAGTAGGTAATCAATTCCCTGTAGTGCCCAATCCAGTTGTCATTTTAATAAAATCCTCTCCACCTCTACAAACTTATCTGTCACCAACCTCTATTCTGTTTCTCCACAGTTTCCTCTTCATCTTTTGCGTTCACACAGGGTGGTACAATACATGGACCCGATTACAGTTCAAACACTACATGCCTAATTGGTCCTTCAGAGTTCTGCCCGAACCCAGTATATCTCACCAGCACGATAACACCAGTATTACTGCAGTGTGCCTTGTCATGCACAAAGGGTGGAGGAAGGATGAGAATACTGGTGAAGGGAAATTTTGTATAGACACTGATATGCCCATTTTTGAACGCAGACCTGATATTTTCTTCTTCTTTCTCTCCTCTAGAGATGTCTTTTTCTTTTATTCTTTTTTTTTTTAGTTATGCTCATGGTACTCTATATGGCAAACACACAACAGTTAAATTAAGATACAAATTTGTGTTCCCTACAGGAAAAGGAGGTCTGGAAGTCGAAGGGGTATGGCTAGGAGTCCCCAGGACTCTGGAGAGATGGACAAGGTAAGCCAGTGGCCCCCAGGATGTATCTCCCAAGCCTAGCTGAGGCGGCATATGGTCTGACTCACCTAGGGTAAGGAAGGTATGTGCAAATTGGTAAGAGCTTACTGGCGTGTACCAGGGTTCTCTTCTCAGGCAAGCAGGAAAGCAATGACCTGTCTTACTTGCATAAGGAAGAACATTTGGAAAGGTAGTACTAACAGAGCCATCCCATATCCCTCCTGCAGATGGACCTTTTCAGGTAATACAAATAGACTTCGTACAGTTAACACCCTTTAGGAGTTATTGTTATGTATTGGTGTGCACTGATGTTTTCTCAAACTGGGTAGAGACATTTCCTGTCGCCACGGATGCTGCAGTGTTTACCGCAAAGAAAAATTGTGCAGAAATTTGTGTGTAGATATGGTACCCCTAGAAGAAGGAGCAAAGTGAAACTGCACTATTGTGGTCGTAGACACTGCCACTAGTATTATGTAGCATCGGAACCACTCTCAGATCTTCACTTAACTAATCACCCTCTTCGAAATTTGTTTTTGATTTTTGTGTTTTTTTTTGTTTTTGGTAGACAACCTCATGTCATGATTGATCTGCACAATGATCAGAAATACACCAATGAGGTGACAGTACAGTACCTTATCGAGATGAGCCAGCATTTGAGAACTTGACAAAAGGGCTTGAAACTGTTGATTCCTGGTATGCCAAATACTAACTGTCTTGATTGTGAACCAAGAGACTGTGTGATTGTTCTTACGCTCAGGTTGCCTAATAGACAGGTGGGAAGGACCGTACCAAGTTTTGTTGACAGCCCTATCCCAGTGAAAGTAGCCGAGAGAGAGACTTGGGTCCACGATTCCCATTGCAGGAAAGTCGGTAGTCTGGAAGGAACTCGTAAATGGAGTGAGATCGCAAAAGTATCACCAGAGAGTCTGTTCCGTGAAGACTGAGAGGCGGCACTGTCGAACACTACCTGAGTGTACTAAAGGATCACAGAAAGACCAGTCGTTGTAATTGATTTGCTATGGACAAGATTTGTTTTGTTCTATTTTTTCCTTTCCTCTTTCCCACTGACAAACATTTTTTTTCGGGACATTCTATTTTTGCAAGGTTTTTCATGAGGAGTCAAGTGTGGGACTGGAACTGGTTCTGGAGGAAGGAGTGATTTCTTTATAGGATCCCAGTATTAGCCGATCAGTTTGTTAAAGCCAGAGAAAAATCAAAGGTCTAGTAGTTACGGAGTTTGGAGGTAACGTGATAGGCTATTGTCTGAGGAATACTGAGAGATGTCAGTCTAGCAATAAGGTGACAGACATCCCTTGAGTGATTACCACTCACTAGAGGGTAAGGTCTTAAACCAAACGGAATGTTGGATGTGCTCACAGGTACCTCTAAGACGAAAAGATGCAGGATTAGTGCCATATTTTTTTTTAGAATTAGCTGAGGTACTTGAATTACACGAAAGGGGGAGGGGACCGGTGGACAAAGAGTATAATATAAGTAGACCCCCTTGTCTTAAGATCCACCAGTACCATAGATAAATCCTTGGTATGTTTAAATCTCACCAATTTCAGGAAATTGGGAGGTAATCAGGAACAATCAGACAATGGCTATTCACACATAGCAGATAAAGAGCTCATTAATATATGTGGAAAAAAGGTTTATGAGTGGCTCTCCCGAACTCCGAAGGTTTATGTTATCTAGGAAGGACACTACTTATAACCCTTGTTCAATGATGAAACAGACCTAGCATACATTCCAGAAATGGAAACAAATGTTCAGAAAATGATAGGAATATGTAAATCATGAAAATTTTATGTCACTTTCACGATTTGTTTGTGTTTTCTCCCTCTACCCAGCAGAACCTCAATCGAATCCGAACATCAGTGTACAAAGACGTAGGTACATGTATGTGTGAAATGTTTGTCTAAATCAGACATTATAGGCCAAAGCACTGTCCCAGCATACTCTATAGGTTGAATGTTGTCCCACACCCAACCAGTGGTCCTGTGACCGCTGAATGCATATAGAGGATGTTTCGTCCTCCTCCCTGTCTTCCCCAAATATAGTCAAATGTCTGATTTGTGAAATGAATACATACGTGCGTCTAGGTCACCGATTATTGTTTTAAATATTTTTCTTATGTTAATAATTTATGGCAGTTATTGTTTACTGCCAAAGGGCGGACCATCAAAGTCAAAAATATTACATAGAGAGAACATACAGACTCCACACATTATGAGTCTCTATACTTGTGACTACGCACAGCGCGCACCTCAATATATGGTAACATATGCATTTGCACAGACATGCCATAAAGATATATTCAACACATATTTCATACAGCACATAAATTGAACATATCAAGCGCCAGACATCATAAGGTTTTAAATTATATAATGGAGTAACGTCATGTATGTGTATTATTGGAACAAGATGGACATGCCGTGCTTGGTATCAAAGTAACCAGATTAATGTGTGTATCAATTTGATGCCTGTTATTAAGTTGTAGCTCATTGCAACAAGTAGCTATGATTAAATGTAGGGATATAAAGCTACTTTTACTGGAACAAAAGATATGTTCAAAAGAGCATGTGATGGACAGGAAACCAGTGACTAGCAACCTTGAACAAAAGCCCTCACACTGACCAATGACTCATCATGAATGAGAAAGTTCCCTCCCCTAGACCAATAGCAAGAGATCTGTATACCCCCAACGGTCTCAGAGATATAGCTGATGCCATATAGCAGAGCTTCCTGTATGTCCCAGATGATGATGGAGATGCTGTCTGTCCAGTGGCTGCATGATTTTACTGAGAGAGAGAGAGTGATATGGAGCATAGTGAGCATTTGAGCAAAATATGGTGATGTATTACTGGCCGTGTCTGTATTTGAATTAGTTTGTAATAACTGCTTACTGTATAAATTGTAACCATGTAACTATATATATATATATATATATAGATATATATATATAGATATATATACTGTATATTGTGATATATTGAATACATATCCTTTTAATAACAAATATATACATCAATGAGCTTTGGAACTCAGATAATGTGTGGGTGTATTATTTACTCTTATGGGATGTAGTGTTTTTGCGATGTATAGTGTACATTCATAGCACATGGTAATAAGATGCGCAGGCATCCACAGTATATATTAGAGCTGGCATTTTAAATATTTGTTAGAAAGTAATTAGACTTTTACATAATTTACCATTAAACCCCAAGAGACCCGGTAGAGCCAGCTCAGGAGATTGTGGGCAGTGATTACAGTAATGTCCTGCCAGTACAGATAGGACTGTAACTTTTGAAGGGGCCACACAATTGGCAAGCATTTCTTTTCAATGGTCATGTAGGCTACTTCATGGGGAAGCAGTTTTCTGCTTAGGAACATGACAGGGGGCTTCTCCACCTGGCCCTTCACCTGACTAAGCACTGCTGCCAACCCAAATTTAGAAGCATCAGTTTTCACTACTAATCTCCATTTATAGTCAGTGGCCTGCAACATGGGTGTCTCAGACAGAGCTGTTTTTAAAGCACAAAGGCTTGCTCGCAAGCTTCCCTAGCAACTTTTTCTTGGTTAAGTCTGTCAGGGGTTTTGCAATGGTAGTGGGGTACAAATGTGCAGTCTGCAGTTCCCAAAAAGGACATTACCTATTTTGTGGTCTTAGGGTTAGGCCAGATAGCAATAGTCTCCAGCTTACCTGGATCTGGGAGACAGGTACCAGCCCCTACTCTGTGCCCAATGTATTGCACTTCATGCATACCCAGCTGACAGTTCTCTGGTTTAATGGTCAGCCTTAACCCAGTAATTTGCTTTTGCACATTTTCCAAATGTATCAGGTCCTCCTCCCAGGTGTGACTGAATACCACAATGTCACCCAAGTAAATAACTGTGTGCCCTTCCTTGCCTTTAAACAGGTCATTAACCAGGCAGTGCAATGAAGCTGGAGCATTTTTCATTCTAAACGGAATGACCAGAAACTCAAAGAGTTCAAATGGGATAATGAATGCTGAATGCTCACAGGACTCGGGTGACAATGGTATCTGCTAGTACCCTCTCCTGACATATCATCGACATATCATCTATCACTACACTTGGTTTGATACTGTTCACTTTATCATTATCAGTGCAGACTTGCACAAGCCCTATACTAGTTGTAAAGATGCATCTGAAAGCAGGCGTACTTACATGTAGGCACAACTCATTGCCAGCTATTCTGTCAGCATGCCCTCATTGATCTTTTGCTATTTGAGAACATTGCAATGCAGCCCAGTTACATCCCTTTAAGTTGGCATACAATTGGTTGTAATGCATGTGAAAGGCAAAAGCACACAAGATATGCTCTGCGATTCTGTGTCAGACCATTTCTTCAGTGCAGGGCCTCATAGTAACATTTTGAAGGGGCCCCTGTCCCAATGCTTCTAGAGAGACACTTCCCTGCAGCAGTTGTTAATTTTATGCCCTACAATAGTGCCCTAGTTCATTTTCTGAACCATAGTAGTGCCTTATTTAATGTTATGCTCCATAGCAGTGCCCTAGTTTCTTTTGTGAATCACAGTAGTGCTTAAGTTCACCCTATGTCACATTTTAGAGCTTCCAGTACCCCCAATTCACATTATAATATATAGTGCTCCCCGTTTATATTGTGCCTCATTACAGTGCCCCGGTTTATATTATATAACATTAAAATGCCCTCCAGTTCATTTTATACCACACTACAATGAGCAGGTCCTGGGGCATACCTAGATATATTGCAGGCCCTAAGGAAAACGTTTGAAATGACCCCTACGTACCACCCAATTGCGAAAAATTTATATAACACATGTAACTTTGAAAGGGAAGGTGGGCCCTCTTAGCTCTGGGCCCCATAGCAGCTGCACTGCCTGCACCTATGGTAGTTACACCCTTGCTTCAGTGTTGAATATACTAAATTAGATGTAGGATCCTAATGCTACTACCCTTCTACCTGAGAATAACACACTGCTAACACACTGACTGCAGCAACCACTTTTGCAGGAGCAGAGCTCTAAGGGGGTCATTTCGAGTTGATCACTCGCTAGCAGTTTTTAGCAGCCGTGCAAACGCTAGGCCAACTCCCACTGGGAGTGTATTTTAGCTTAGCAGAAGTGCGAATGAAAGGATCGCCGAGCGGCTACAAAGTTTTTTTGTGCAGTTTTAGAGTAGCTCAAAACCTACTCAGCGCTTGCGATCACTTCAGACTATTCAGTTCCTGTTTTGACGTCACAAACACGCCCTGCGTTCGCACTGCCATGCCTGCATTTTTCCTGGCACGCCTGCGTTTTTCCGAACACTCCCTGAAAACAGTCAGTTGACACCCAGAAACGCCTACTTCATGTCAATCACTCTGCGGCAGCCAGTGCGACAGAAATGCATTGTTAGACCCTGTGTGAAACTACATTGTTCGTTGTAATAGTACGTCGCGCGTGCGCATTGCGCCGCATATGCATGCGCAGAAGTGCCTTTTTTTGCCTCATCGCCGCACAGCGAACAAATGCAGCTAGCGATCAACTCGGAATGACCACCTAAGGCTGTAAATAAGCTGTAATAAGGTCTCACTGTGAACAAAGAAGAAAACCTGGACTTCATTTATGAAGTACATTGGAGCGCACTGTATAACCTTTTGGTTTTGCACCGATGCTCCTAGTTCGTATGCCTAGCAAACTTCAAGGTGCAAACTTTATGGTCTTTAAAGATGTCTCCCTAAACAAGCAGTGTGCAAATGTGTAAACACATTAAATTCCAACTCCCATCACATTATAACAACCCTTATCATTAAATAACCATTTTCTGCCTAAATATTTATAAAAGTAGAACTAAGTCTTTATCATACATTAGTTACATGGACAAACACAATTACATGATGCAATGGGTTTTCCCTTAAAAATATCAGTCAATAGCGGATCTCCTCCAATCTGATGAAAATTAAAATGTTTTGTGGTACAGGTTGAGTATCCCTTATCCAAAATGCTTGGGACCAGAGGTATTTTGGATATCGGATTTTTCCGTATTTTGGAATAATTGCATACCATAATGAGATATCAAGGTGATGGGACCTAAATCTAAGCACAGAATGCATTTATGTTGCATATACACCTTATACACACAGCCTGAAGGTCATTTTAGCCAATATTTTTTATAACTTTGTGCAGTAAACAAAGTGTGTCTACATTCACACAATTCATTTATGTTTCATATACACCTTATACACACAGCCTGAAGGTCATTTAATACAATAATTTTAATAACTTTGTGTATTAAACAAACTCTGTGTACATTAAGTCATCAAAAAACAAAGGTTTCACTATCTCACTCTCACTCAAAAAAGTCTGTATTTCGGAATATTCCGTATTTCGGAATATTTGGATATGGGATACTCAACCTGTATTAAAATTAGAGATGTGTGGTGTTTTGTGTTTTGGTTTTGGATCTGGATCCTCGCTCGTGTTTTGGATCTGGTTGATTTTTGAAAAAAACATAAAAACAGCTAAAATCACAGAATTTGGGGGTAATTTTGATCCTACGGTATTATTAACCTCAATAACATTCACATCCACTCATTTCCAAACACCTCACACCTCACAATATTGTTTTTAGGCCAAAAGGTTGCACCGAGGTCGGTGGATGACTAAGCTAAGCCCAAGTGGCCGGCACAAACACCTTGCTCATCTAGGAGTGGCATTGCAGTGTCAGACAGGATGGCATTTTAAAAACTAGGCCCCAAAGAGCACATAATGCAAAGAAAAAAAAGAGGTGCACCGAGGTCGCTGGGTGAATAAGGTAAGTAACACAAGTGTGCGGCACAAACACCTGACCCATCTAGGCGTGGCACTGCAGTGTCAGACAGAATGGCACTTTTAAAAACTAAGCCCCAAACAGCACATGATGCAAAGAAAAAAATAAGAGGTGCAAGATGGAATTGTCCTTGGGCCCTCCCACCCACCCTTATGTTGTATAAACAGGACATGCACACTTTAACAGACCAATCATTTCAGCGACAGGGTCTGCCACACAACTGTGGCTGAAATGATTGGTTTGTTTGGGCCCCCACAAAAAAAGAAGCAATTAATCCTCCCACCAAAAAGAAGAAATTCATCTCTCCTTGCACAAACTGGCTCTACAGAGGCAAGATGTCATCCTCATCCTTCGATTCCTCGCCCCTTTCAACATGTACAACATCCTCCTCCTCCTCACAGATTATTAATTCGTCCCCACTGGAATTCACTGTCACTGGTCCCTGTGTATTTTCTGGAGGCAATTGCTGGTAAATGTCTTCCTGGAGGAATTCATAATTAATTTTGATGAACATAATTTTCTCCACATTTTCAGGAAGTAACCTCCTACGCCGATCGCTGACAAGGTGACCGGCTGCACTAAACACTCTTTCGGAGTACACACTGGACGGGGGCAACTTTGGTAAAATAAAGCCAGTTTGTGCAAGTGCCTCCAAATTGCCTCTTTTTACTGCCAGTATGCATACGGACTGTCCAACATGACTACTTGGATGCTATCACCCATATAATCCTCCACCATTCTTTCAATGGTGAGAGCATCATATGCAGTGACAGTAGACATGTCAGTAATAGTTGGCAGGTCCTTCAGTCCGGACCAGATGTCAGCACTTGCTCCTGACTGCCCTGCATCACCGCCAGCGGGTGGGCTCGGAAATGTTATCCTTTTCCTCATAGCCCCAGTTGCGGGAGAAAGTGAAGGAGAAGCTGTTGATGGATCACGTTCCGCTTGAGTTGACAGCTGTCTCACCAGCAGGTCTTTGAACCTCTGCAGACTTGTGTCTGCTGGAAAGAGAGATACAACGTAGGCTTTAAACCTAGAATCGTGCACGGTGGGTAAAATGTAGTGCTCTGATTTCTACAGATTGACCACCCTCGAATCCTGGCAAAGCGAATGAAGGGCTCCATTCAGAAGTCCCACATACTTAGCGGAATAGCTCCGTCTTAGCTCCTCCTTCAATTTCTCCAGCTACTTCTGCAAAAGCCTGATGAGGGGAATGACCTGACTCAAGCTGGCAGTGTCTGAACTGACTACACGTGTGGTAAGTTCGAAGGGTTGGAGAACCTTGCACAAGACGGAAATCATTCTCCACTGCACTTGAGTCAGGTGCATTCCCCCTCCTTTGCCTTTATTGTAAGTGGATGTATAGGCTTGAATGGCCTTTTGCTGCTCCTCCATCCTCTGAAGCATATAGAGTGTTGAATTCCACCTCGTTACCACCTCTTGCTTCAGGTGATGGAAGGCAGGTTCAGGAGTGTTTTAATTGCGCTCCATTCTTTGGCACGCGGTGGCTGAATGCAGATGCATGCACAATATTAGTGGCGTTGTCCGATATCTCAAATTCCCAGGAAAGTCTAAGTGGGGTAAGCCATTGTGCGATGATGTACCTCAGATTCCGTAAGAGGTTGTCAGCGCTGTGCCTCTTGTGGAAACCAGTGATACACAGCGTAGCCTGCCTAGGAACGAGCTGGCATTTATGAGATGCTGCTACTGGTGCCGCTGCTGTTGTTGCTGCGGAAGGCAATACATCTACCCAGTGGGCTGTCACAGTCATGTAGTCCTTAGTTTGCACTGCTCAACTTGTCCACATGTCCACGGTTAAGTGGACACTGGGTAAAACCAAATTTTTCAGGACACTGAGGACACTTTTCTTAATGTCCCTGTACAATCCGGGAATCACTTTTCTAGTGAAGAGGAATCTAGATGGGATTTGGTACCGGGGACACACTACTTCCATCAATTGTCTAAATCCCACTGCACCAATGGCGGATACCAGATGCACGTCTAACACCAACATAGCTGTCAAGGCCTCAGTTATCCGCTTTGCAACAGAATGACTGCTGTCATATTTAATCTTCCTCGCAAAGGACTGTTGGACAGTCAATTGCTTAGTTGAAGTACTACAAGTGGTCTTCCGACTTCCCCTCTGGGATGACGATCGACTCCCAGCAGCACTAACAGCAGCGGCAGCATCAGTAGGTGTACCACTCAAGGATCCTTCGGAGGAATCCCGGCTAGGAGAGGACTAGTCAGTCATGCGAGTGACATGGCCTGCAGGACTACTGGCGTTCCTGACTGAGGAGGAAATTGATGTTGAGGGAGTTGGTGATGTGGCTTGCAGGAGCTTGGGTACAAGAGGAAGAAGGGATTTAGGTGCCGGTGGACTGCTTACGCTCTTACCCAAAGTTTCTGAACTTGACAATGACTACTGATGAATGCGCTGCAGGTGACATATAAGGGAGGATGACCCTAGGTGGTTAACGTCCTTACCCCTACTTATTACAGATTGACAAAGGCAACACACAGATTGTCACCTGTTGTCCGGATTTGTGGAGAAATAATTCCACACACCGAAGAGGTGGCTTTTTTGGTATTTTGCCCAGGCATGACAATGGGCTTATTTATCCCACGGACAACAACTGTCTCCCCCGGTGCCTGATTTAAACAAACCACATCACCATCAGACTCCTCCTTGTCAACTTCCTCCTCAGCACCAGCAACACCCATATCCTCATCCTGGTATACTTCAACAGTGACATCTTCAATTTGAATATCAGAAACTGGACTGTGGGTGCTCCTTCCAGCACTTGCAGGGGGCGTGCAAATGGTGGAAGGAGCCACCTCTTCCCGTCCAGTGTTGGGAATGTCAGGCATCGCAACTGCCGACACACTTGGACTCTCCTTGGGGATTTGTGATACCATCTTAGAATGCACAGTTCTTTGCTGTGCTATTTTTCTAGCAAGAGGATGAGGGCTTCCAACGTCAGGTGAAGCTGAACCACTAGTCATGAACATAGGCCAGGGCCTTAGCCATTCCTTGCCACTCTGTTTCGTAAATGGCATATTGGCAAGTTTACATTTCTCCTCAGACCAATTTAATTAATTTTTTTGGGTCATTTTACTGAACTTTGGCTTTTGGGATTTTACATGCCCTCTACTATGACATTTGGCATCAGCCTTGGCAGACGATGTTGATGGCATTTCATCGTCTATGTCATGACTAGTGGCAGCAGATTCAGCACTAGGAGGAAGTGATTTTTAATTTTTCCCTATTTTATCCTTCAAGTTTTTGATCTCCATTATTTTTCTGGAATTATATAACAATATGCGGCACCGGAGAGTGTACCCCTACACCACACAGGGCAAACCCTGTAAAAATGATATGGATTAAATATTAATAACCCATTTATTTGGAGTAAATAATATACAGCACAGGACAGCACTACTGGATTTATACGGCAGTACCACTGGACTGGACTTATACAGCAGTAGCACTGTACTTATATGGCAGTACCTCTGGACTGGACTTATACGATAGTAACACTGGACTTGACTTATACGGCAGTACCACTGGACTGGACTTATACGGCAGTACCACTGGACTTATACGGAAGTACCACTGGACTTATACGGTAGTACCACTGGACTTATAAGGCAGTATCACTGGAATTATATGGCAGTACCACTAGACTTATGTGGCAGTACCACTGAACTGGATTTAAATGGCAGTACCACTGGATTTATACGGCAGTACCACTAGACATATACAGCAGTATCACTGGACTGGATTTATACGGCAGTACCACTTGATTTATACGGCAATACCACTGGACATATACGGCAGTATCACTGGACTGGATTTATATGGCAGTACCACTGGAGATATACGGCAGTACCACTGGACTTATATGTAAGTACCACTGGACTTATACGGCAGTATCACTGGAATTATATGGCAGTACCACTAGACTTATATGGCAGTACCACTGGACTGGATTTATATTGCAGTACCACTGGATTTATACGGCTGTACTACTGGACATATACGGCAGTATCACTGGACTGGATTTATACGGCAGTACCCCAGGATTTATATGGCAGTACCACTGGACATATACAGCAGTATCACTGGACTTATACTGCAGTATCACTGGACATATACGGCAGTACCACTAGACTGGATTTATTTGGCAGTACCACTGGACTGGACTTATACGGCAGTACCACTGGACTTATATGGCAGTACCACTGGACTGGATTAATATGGCAGTACCACTGGATTTATTCGGCAATACTACTCTACTGGACATATACGGCAGTATCACTGGACTGGACTTATACGGCAGTACCACAGGATTTATATGGCAGTACCACTGGACATATACGGCAGTACCACTGGACTTATACGGAAGTACCACTGGACTTATACGGCAGTATCACTGGAATTATATGGCAGTACCACTAGACTTATATGGCAGTACCACTGGACTGGATTTATATGGCAGTACCACAGGATTTATATGGCAGTACCACTGGACATATACAGCAGTATCACTGGACTTATACTGCAGTATCACTGGACATATACGGCAGTACCACTAGACTGGATTTATTTGGCAGTACCACTGGACTGGACTTATATGGCAGTACCACTGGATTTATACTGAAGTACCACTGGATTTATACGGCAGTATCACTGTAATTATATGGCAATACCACTGGACTTATATGGCAGTACCACTGGAATGGATTTATATGGCAGTACCACTGGACATATACGGCTGTATAACTGGAATTATATGGCAGTGCCACTGGACTTATACAGCAGTACCACTGGACTGGATTAATACGGCAGTACCACTGAATTTATACAGCAGTACCACTGGACATATACGGCAGTATCACTGGAATTATATGGCAGTACCACTGGACTTATACGGCAGTACCACTGGACTGGATTTATATGGCAGTACCACTGGACTTAAACGGCAGTACCACTGGACTGGATTTATATGGAAGTATCACTGGACTTATATGGCAGTACCACTGGATTTATACGGCAGTACCAATGGATTTTACAGCAGTACCACTGGACATATATACAGCAGTATCATTCGAATTATATGGCAGTACCACTGGACATATACGGCAGTATCACTGATCATATACCGCAGTACCACTCGACTGGATTTATACGGCAGTACCACTGGATTTATACGGCAGTACCACTGGACATATATGGCAGTATCACTGGATTTATACAGCAGTACCACTAGACATATACAGCAATATCACTGGACATATATGGTAGTACCACTGGACTGGATTTATACGGCATTACCACTGGATTTATATGGCAGTACCACTGGACATATACGGCAGTATCACTGGACTTATACGGCAGTACCACTGGACTGGATTTATTCGGCAGTATCGCTGGACTTATACAGTAGTATCACTGGACATATACCGCAGTATCACTGGACATATACGGCAGTATCACTGGACTTATATGGCAGTACCACTGGACTTATACAGCAGCACAGGGACACCACCACTGTGCTGATGCAGAACAGCACAGCACCACTGCAATGGACTGACCTTATACAGCAGCATTTGACATATGGCAGTAGAGGACACCACCACTGTGACTGGACTGATGCAGCACTACATAGCACTGGAATGACACACATCAGACACAGCAGGTCACCACACCACTTTCCCGCGCAGACAGACACTGACAGACACTAAGGAGAGATACATGTCCTCTCGCTACACTCTCCAGGACTGGAGTGAGAATGGCGGCGACGCGCTGCTCCTTATATGGAATCCAAAACCCGCGAGAATCTGACAGCGGGATGATGACGTTTTGCCTCATTCTGGTGTCCGAGTCAGGCGGAAAAACCCGAACCGGACTCGGATCCGGGCTTGGGACATGATGTTCGGTATGGTTCGGTTCTCAGAGAACCGAACCTGCTCATCTCTAGTAAAAATATTATTTGCTCTTTCTAAAGACAAGGAACTTCCATAAATATGTTCCCTTTTCCACTGCTCATCTCAAAAAATAATTTTGTGCACCAAAAGACTAATGTTCGGACGTGCCAGCTCTATATTTACCATGGAACACTCTAGCTCTCCTTAACTCCTCTCACTGCCTGGTGCAAACATTCAGTATGCTCAGGAAATGTCATCAAATTCTTCCCAAAACTTTAGTATTTTAAAGTAAATCAAGGCCACAGAGCATAAATCAATGTGCAGAACATCTCCAGAGGATTATGTGATTATTTTGTATTTCATATATGAGGTCCACGGTTTGCAATGTACAAGATCAACACTGGATTCAAATATCAAGTGGTTGCAATAGCCAATCAAAAAAAGATTTTAGAGAACAAGAAGGAATAGGAATATAAGGAAATATCACCAGACCTGTCAGGGGCAGAAGAGTGAAAATCGAAAATGCAAAAGGAAGGTGTGCATGGTTACAGTTTCTAGGGGTAGGATCTTGAACCTGCCAAAAATCTCTAGATTCTCAAATTCTGATTGTATTGCTAAATGTACAGTTGTACAGTTGTATTCACCCTAAGGGCGGTATCCAATTAGCCACGGTAATATAGCATTGCTAATTACCTCGCCCGGGGTTTTCCAGTTAGCACTGATGTCGATGTGTCCTCATTAATCATTGCTGCAGGTGTTTCAGGGTGCAGCAGCAATGCATACAGTATGCATCACAGCACAGCTCGACCTCCCACAGCCAGCAGCTTATCCATTCACTTCTGTGGGAAGCCGGGAGTGTGTGTATGCACACTCCCGCTACCGCCTCCAACTTACACAGAGACGGGTAGCAGGAGCACAGGTTCCCAATACCCACGCTAAAATTCCTCTGCTAGCTCCTCGCTACTCGCTACCTGCTGCGACTTCTTCATGCAGATTGCATTTAGCGATGTGAATGCATTGCGGGCAAAGATGTACGTGGACACATCATTAAGTAGGCCTTTTTTCCCAATTGACACCACAAAAACACACAGGTCAATGTCTCTTTCTGGATCCTATATTTTGAAGTGAAGTGAAGATATTTTGGATGGAAAAAATGTGGCTAACTGAATAGCCCAGAAAAAAAAATCGGCACAAAAAAAAGGTTAAAAAATGAAATATGATTGGAAATTATTGCAACATTTTGGTGTTAGCAAAGAATGGATAGAGACTATCATAACATGGGTTAAGCACTTTGCTTAATACTATTGCTTAATACTATGTGATTCACAGCCTAAGAATCTTCCTTAAACTTGTTTATTACAAGAAAGGAGACAATTGTTGCAGTTCCTAGACACAAAATATTTCAGGAATCCTATGTAAGGAACAATGGGGGTCATTCCGAGTTGTTCGCTCGTTGCCGATTTTCGCTATACTGCGATTAGTCGCTTACTGCGCATGCGCAAGGTTCGCAGAGCGCATGCGCTTAGTTATTTTACACAAAAGTTAGGTATTTTACTCACGGCATAACAAGGATTTTTCATCGTTCTGGTGATCGTACTGTGATTGGCAGGAAGTGGGTGTTTCTGGGCGGAAACTGGTCATTTTCTGGGCGTGTGCGAAAAAACGCTGGCGTTTATGGGAAAAACGCGGGAAAAACGCTGGAGTGTCTGTAGAAACGGGGGAGTGTCTGGGCGAACGCTGGGTGTGTTTGTGACGTCAAACCAGGAACGAAACGGGCTGAACTGATCGCAATGTAGGAGTAAGTCTGGAACTACTCAGAAACTGGTAAGAAATTTCTATGCGCAATCCTGCTAATCTTTCGTTCGCAATTCTGCTATGCTAAGATACACTCCCAGAGGGCGGCGGCTTAGCGTGTGCAATGCTGCTAAAAGCAGCTAGCGAGCGAACAACTCGGAATGAGAGCCAATGTTCTGCTAATATAGGCCCTCATTCCGAGTTGTTCGCTCGCTAGCTGCTTTTAGCAGCATTGCACACGCTAGGCCGCCGCCCTCTGGGAGTGTATCTTAGCATAGCAGAATTGCGAACGAAAGATTAGCAGAATTGCGAATAGAAATTTCTTACCAGTTTCTGAGTAGCTCCAGCCAATCTCCTACATTGCGATCAGTTCAGCCCGTTTCATTCCTGGTTTGACATCACAAACACACCCAGCATTCGCCCAGACACTCCCCCGTTTCTTCAGACACTCCCGCGTTTTTCCCATAAACGCCAGTGTTTTTTCGCACACGCCCAGAAAACGGACAGTTTCCACCCAGAAACACCCACTTCCTGTCAATTACAGTACGATCACCAGAACGATGAAAAATCCTCGTTATGCCGTGAGTAAAATACCTAACTTTTGTGTAAAATAACTAAGTGCATGCGCTCTGCGAACCTTGCGCATGCGCAGTAAGCGACTAATCGCAGTATAGCTAAAATCGTCAACGAGCGAACAACTCGGAATAACCCCCATAATGTGCAGCTGGATATTCTCCTATTGAAGTCACTGCCAGCTAATATTATGCACCCTGTTTGACAACTGTCTTCCTAGATCTCAGAATAATATCTTGTAATTTTTGCTTTTCTTACATTAATATTTGAGTCAGTTTAATTTCTAACACACGAGTTTGCATTACCGTGAAATGAACTAACAGAGTATAAAATGGGTTTCATTTAGTGTTTTCAAAAGAATAAATGTTTTCCGTTTACTCATTGGTTTTAAATTACAAAGACAACTCAATGTTCCACAGCATTCTTCGAAAAGCCTGAATAATTAAACAGCTATCATGTCCATGCACTCTGAAGCACGTACATTAAGGGGAATTACGCTTGGTTCTGGATTAAGGTATTCAGGTATTCCAATATAATTGTTCCATCCTTGAGCACTTCTGTTGTAATAATAAATAATGAATATATATATATATATATATATATATATATATAGTATATACTGTATATATATGTAGAACAACACTAAAACCATTATGCTGTCTTTGCAATTCTGTCATCCTAGGCTCAAATCTTTGCAGCTGTTTAACATCTGCCTAGGCTTGGGGCAACATTATAGGACAAGCCCTACATACAGTACAGTATAACATTTCAATTCAAAAAGGATCCCTCCTCAGGTGTCTTATTCATCTGCATCATGAGATCCCTTTGTTGCTTGGGCTTGCTGCTGTGAAGTGTAAAGTTGCACCTGCCTTCCACTGTGATAGGCCAATATTATGTAACTAAGGATGTGCGCAGGCCCATTTTTGCTGGTTTTGGATCTAATTCATTGTGGGGTTTTGGTTTTGCCGAAATCGCCTCACTGGTTTTGATTTTGGATCTGTATTTTTTCAAAATTGCTAAAATAAAAAAGCAGATATAAAAAAGCTAAAATCACAGGATTTGTTTTTGCTTTTTTTTTTTTGTTCCTGCAGTATTTTAACCTCAATAACATTAATTTCCACACAATTTTGACCACTTCACATCTCACACTATTGTTTTCACAAACAAAAGGCGGCTTATAGCACATTTATATACATTGCCACATAGCAGTGGCAGAAATGAAAAGTGGTGCAAGATGAAGTTATCCTTGGGTAAACCCAACCACCCACCCTTATGTTGGATATTAAAAAGGACGTGCACAGTTTAACAAAACAAGCACTTCAGCGAAAAGGACTGCACTTTTGTGCTGAAGTGCTTGGTTACCAGTGAACTTAAGATATCTATGCTAACAGCTCTGCAGTGCCAAGATGCCAGCTCAGCTCACTACGTGGGGATTCAACTGGATTTTATATGTATGTGAACAAATGCCCTGGAGTACAGCGCACAGAACAGTACAAACAATAGAACAATATTTGTATTTCTTTTTTTCGATTCATAGCTCATCTCACACTGCAGGGATTCAAAAAGCTTTTAAAATAAATATATATATATATATATATATATATATATAGTAATTTGGAAATGTAGGCACTCATCAATAATTTTTCAACAGGCAAATTTATTGATAACTCACGGATACAAAAATATTGTGTCGACGTTTTGGTCACCTCAGGACCTTTTTCAAGACATCATCAAATGAACAACCAGGAGACAGCTTGTCAAAGTAAATCACCATATGGCCTCAAGACAATCCTGTCTCGAGCTCTACAGACAATTCCTTTGACTTCATGCTTGGTTTGTGCTCAGACATGCACTTTCAAGTGTGGGACCTTATATAGACAGGTGTGTGCCTTTCCAAATCATGTCCAATCAACTGAATTTACCACAGGTGGACTCCAATTAAGCTGTAGGAACATCTCAAGGATGATCAGTGAAAACAGGATACATCTGAGCTCAAGTTTGAGCTTCATGGCCAAGACTGTTAATACTTATGTACATGTGATTTCTTAGTTTTTTAGCTTTAATAAATTTGCAAAAATCTCCCAAAAACTTTTTTTACATTGTAATTATGGGGTATTATGTGTAGGATTTTGAGGGAAAAAATATAACAAAATGTGGAAAAAGTGAAGCGCAGCGAATACTTTCCGGATGAACTGTACATATATAGATAGCCAGATTAAGGGGAGGAAGGGGGGTGCAGGGCATACTGTACCCAGACCCCCCCCAGGTCAAAGCTCACTGATATCACTAGCTTTCCCTATAAAAGCGAGAGCCAGAATGTGTGCAGGGCAGTATGCATTGCAGGTAGAGACACAGGAATATCATGCTTCATGAGCTACAGATGGAGCTCTTTGACCAGAGGAGAGATAGGAGGGTGGAGAGAGCTGTAAGTGAGGGTGGTCTTCAGTATGCCGACTGACGGGATCCCGGCGCACAGTATACCGGCGCCGGGATCCCGACAGCCGGCATACCGACACTTATTCTCCCTCGTGGGGGTCCACGACCCCCCTGGAGGGAGAATAAAATAGCGTGGCGCGCTTAGCGCGCCACCGTGCCCATAGCGTGGCAAGCGCAGCGAGCCCGCAAGGGGCTCATTTGCGCTCACCACACTGTCGGTAAGCCGGAGGTCGGGCTCCCGGCGCCGGTATGCTGGTCTCCGGGAGCCCGGCCGCCGGCATATCGTAGTGAACCCGTAAGTGAAACAGGGATCTCCTCCTCCCTGCCTGGGTGTCTGAGTCCTGTGTAAACTTTTATGCAACTAAACCATTTGGATCTAAAGATAGAGAACATACAGAGTCCTCCTAAGTCCTGTCCAAGTGTGTTAGTAGTACAGAGGATAATTGGTACTCCAGCATCAAAGCAAAATAAAGATGGTTACCAGAATCTTACAATACAAATGTAAACAAAGAGGAATGGCACTCAAAAGCATTGGTTACATAAACTGTGGGTGTATTTGCAACTAGCTGTTGTACCTGTTTTTTGCACGGGAGTTTCTTATTTTCATGGTTGTAGATATAAATGAGTGTTAAAAATTTGGTAAATCTATAGAGCTGTAATTTTGAGACGTCTTAATGTAAGTAAATATAAATCCATGGTTCTTGTTGTTACCTGAGGAGCACCCGTAGCAGATATGGCAAAAAGTGACAGGACCATTTTTGTACTCACTGGAGGTGCAATCCAAATTTTGCTCTGACTCTCTGTTTGGGCATTATCATTCAAGTAACACAAGCCACGCATCGGTAATGACGTCATTATGTCAACCCCCTTTTTTCCCCTTAGGAGAGGTTTTTTTAAATTCTAATTACGTAGCTTTCCTATTTCCCACCTGAAGAATACTGTATCTATCTACATTACATATCAGGAAGTATGAGAATTAGTTATGAGTAAGTCAGTCAGTGTGTGAATGAGGGCTTTCTCATTTTTGTAGTTTATTAAATTCTACACACTAGAGGTGCAAATCCAAATTTTGATCCGATTATCTGTTTGGGCGTTATCATTCATGCAACGCAAGCCACACATCGGTAATTACGTAATTATGTCAACCCCTTTCATCCCCTTAGGGGAGGTTTATTAAAATTCTAATTACATAGTTTTCCTATTTCCCACCTGCAGAATAATGTTAAATTTCATCTACCTTACATATTGGAAAGTAAGAGAATTAGTGATGAGTAGAGATATGCAGCGGGCAATTTTCGTGTTTTGGTTTGGTTCTGGTTCCATGCTTGTGTTTTGGATCTGGAATGGTTTTGCCAAAACCACCCTTTCGTGTTTTTGTTTTGGGTTTGGATGATTTTTTTTTTTTAAACATAAAAACAGCTAAAATCACATAATTTTGGGGTAATTTTGATCCTACAGTATTATTAACCTCAATAACATTCATTTCCACTCATTTTCAGTCTATTCTGAACACCTCACAATATTGTTTTTAAGGCCAAAAGATTGCACCGAGGTGGCTGGATGACTAAGCTAAGCGACACAAGTGTGAGGCACAAACACCTGGCCCATCTAGGAGTGGCACTGCAAAGGCAGACAGGATGGTACTTAAAAAAACTTGGCCCCAAACAGCACATGATGCAAAGAAGAAAAAGAGGTGCAATGAGGTAGCTGTATGATTAAAATAAGTGACACAAGTGTGTGGCACAAAAACCTTGCCTATCTAGGAGTGGCACTGCAGTTGCAGACAGGATGGCACTTAAAAAACTAGGCCTCAAACAGCACATCATGCAAAGAAGAAAAAGAGGTGCAATGAGGTAGCTGTATGACTAAGCTAAGCGACACAAGTGGGCGGCATAAACACCTGGCCTATCTAGGAGTGGCACTGCAGTTGCAGACAGTATGGCACTTAAAAAAAACTAGGCCCCAAACAGCATATCTTGCAAAGAAGAAAAAGAGGTGCAATGAGGTAGCTGTATGACTAAGCTAAGCGACACAAGTGTGCGGCACAAACACCTGGCCTATCTAGGAGTGGCACTGCAATGGCAGACAGGATGGCACTTAAAAAAAACTTGGCCCCAAACAGCACATGATACAAAGAAGAAAAAAAGGTGCAATGAGGTAGCTCTATGACTAAGCTAAGCAACACAAGTGTGCAGCACAAACACCTGGCTTATCTAGGAGTGGAACTGCAGTTGCAGACAGGATGGCACTTAAAAAAAACTAGGCCCCAAACAGCACATCATGCAAAGAAGAAAAAGGTGCAATGAGGTAGCTCTATGACTAAGCTAAGCGACACACGTGTGCGGAACAAACACCTGGCCTATCTAGGAGTGACACTGCAGTTGCAGACAAGATGGCACTCAAAAACACTAGGCCCCAAACAGCACATCATGCAAAGAAGAAAAAGAGGTGCAATGAGGTAGCTGTATGACTAAGCTAAGTGACACAAGTGTGCGGCACAAGCAACATGGGACGTGATGGAATTTGCCCAGATGTAATACATGCTCAATATTGGTGGCACAGGAGAGTGTATTCCTAAACCACACACACACACACACACACACACACACACACACCCTGTAAAATTAATAATCTCCCTTTTATTTGAACCTATTATAATAATTTTGCAGCACAGGCAAGCGTACCCCTACAGCACACAGGGCAAACCCTGTAAAAATTATATTTGAATTCATTGTTAATAACCCCTTTATTTGGAGTAAATAATATACAGCACAGGACACTACCACTGGTCTGATGCAGTACAACACAGCAAAACTGTAAGGAACTTATTATACAGCAGCACTGGCCATATGGCAGCAGAGGACACCACCACTGTGACTGGTCACTGGACTGACTGATGCACAGGACACTACCACTGGTCTGATGCAGGACAACACAGAGACATTGTAAGGGACTTATTATACAGCAGCAGCTAAGACACTACACTGGACTGAACAGCGCAAGACAGCACTATAATCGCGACCCCACTTTCCTGCCCGCACAGACACTGAGGACGGAGACACGTCCTCTCACTACACTCTCCAGGACAGGAGTGAAAATGGCGGTGACGCACAGCTCCTTATATGGTATTCAAACCCCGCAAGAATCCGACAGTGGGATGATGACGTTTTGCCTCGTTCTGGTTCCGAGTCAGGCGGGAAAACTCGAGCCAGAATCGGATCCGGGCTTGAAACATGAAGTTCGGTAGGGTTCGGTTCTCTGAGAACCGAACCCGCTCATCTCTAGTGATGAGTCAGTCAGTCAGTCAGTTAGTGAGGGCTTTCATATTTATATATATAGATACATAAGCAATGTCTCTGATCTATTAGGTTTATGCAATCAATTTCTTTGAGTGCTGTTCTTCTTCGTTTATGGATAGATAGATAGATAGATAGATAGATAGATAGATAGATAGATAGATAGATAGATAGATAGATGGATAGATCATCTCTGATAAATCGCTGTTATAAAAAAAAGGGTTGGGTCAGCATACCGACACCGGGATCCTGGCAGTAGAATGCCAGTGGGAGAGGGGGGGTCAGGTGCAACAAAGCGAGTGGGAATAGACCCTGTGGGTCGGCATTCCGACTGCTGGCATTTTTAGTGTTCGGAGTCCCGGTGTCGGCATGCTGACCACTGGGATCCGAGCGCCAGTAACATAACCACATCCCCCCCCCCAAAAAAAAAAAAAAAAACTACTTTAAATAAGATACCAAAGCGTGTCAATGAACATGCAGAACCAAAAAAAAGTGTAAAAGAAGAGTAGAGTCTGGAGTAGTATGAAAGAGCAGCAAAAGTTGACATCCAGAGAAGAGATCCGAAAGGCAAAACATACAGCGTGTTAGTTTATCATTTCGTGGTTAGCTAAGTTTAAAGTTTCCCAATGCAAGAAAACAAATTACAGCTGTATCAGAGAGATCTTCTAATTACAGAGAACTACACTGGAACAAACTGAGCTTTCTGTGGAAAAAACATCCTCATTAACTTGTAGGGAAGAAAATGAACGCATAGAGCTAGTTATGACTAGAGTTCCTGCATCAGACTTTTAAGTTCCTCTAATCTTTTAGGAGTAAATACAGTATTTGAGCAGAACAAAGAGTAATGCACTACAAAGGTATCGCCTGTCTCCCAGGTAACAGGAAGCCAGGAGTAAAAACTGTGATATTCATTGATCAATGTTGCACATAATTTATGATAGGTTCTAAAAATAGTCTTATAAAAACCATTAATATGTATTGTGGCCTGTCCGTGAAGTACTGTAAGTTCATAGGAGCTAAGAGAATAGCGATGTAGTCAAATCTTAGTTGTTATTATTATTATTATTTACAGTTTCTTATATACAGTAGCGCAGCATATACGTTGCACTTTACAATTGGAATCAACAGTGATAAGACAAATTGAGTAATAACAGACAAACATAGGGGTCTATTTACTAAGCTTGGATGGAGATAAAGTCGCTGGAGATAAAGCACCAGCCAATCGGCTCCAAACTGTCATTTTTCAAACACAGCCTGTAGCATGACAGGTAGGAGCCGATTGGCTGGTGCATTATCTTCAGCGACTGTATCTCCACCCAAGGCTTAGTAAATCGACCCCATAGTGTGAAATTTCTTAAAGCTACAATACTGGGAAGCAGTTAAAATACCGCTAGTCGGGATCCCAGCAATCACAATGCCAACACTGGCTTTCCGACTAGCGGTGAAATGCCGCCACCAGAATACCGGCGACACAGACTATACTCCCTCTGTGGGTGTCCATGACACCCATAGAGGGAGAATATAACCTGTGGAAAGTGCAGCAAGCCACCGTGCCCGCAAGGGCTTTCTAGTGCTCGCCGCACTGCCGGCATACTGGTGGTCGGGATGTCGCTGTTGGTATATTGACGGCCGGCATCCTGGCTGCTGGTAATTCATACTGAACCCACAATACTGAATAGACAGTTAGTAGAACTGCACCTACAATTGCATTTTCCCATACTGTATAATTGTTTCTACAAAAGGTGGCACCCAGAAAGTAAACACTTGAATACCACCACCTTATAGAAACCTGTACAAAGCAGACAATTTTGCATGTAAAAAAGGCTTTGCATCTAATCTCTGAATCTCCACCAAAATCTACAATCAACATGCTCAGAACAATAGTAAAATATCATATATCCAACACAGATTAACATTTTTGCATGTTAAGCATATTCCTGCACCTAGTCCCAGTGGCTAAAGTGGGCCGGAATGGGGTGGAACCGGAATGGGGTGGGCCGGAATGGGGTTCCATCAGTTGTAATTGGAAGGGGAATGAGTTTTGCCTCTATTGCCATGACCCTGCACACAGTTCTTTCAATGCCAGTGCCTTCCATTGAAATGACTCATCCTCTGAGAGGAGTCAGAAGGTTCTCACCCTGTTGTGTACCACCTAGTTCCAAAAAGTAAATGAACACTTTTTAAGGGCTGACATTTGTGTACTTGCCCAGGGTTCCATCAACCATTGTTGCCCTTCTGGCAGTGGCAAGTCACCATCACTGACTAAATTTGATTGAGCACAAGGCTTCATCAGAGCATGTGCACCTGTGGACATGGGGCCGGATTCTGATCTGTTGGTCATGCTGCCAAAGTCACCAAGCATCGTTATGAGGTACTTTGCTCATGTGCAGCGCGCAGTACAGGTCCTGGGTCATTGGAAGCAGAACGGCTTCAGATGTCATGCAACAGTCTATAGCCATTTGGAGGTGGGGAGGGGGCAGGGTTAGCTGATGTTTCTCAAAATGCAGGTGGGCCGTCTGTATTTTGGGGGAGTGCCAAGGCCAGGATCTCTGTTTTCCAAGTGAGATTTCCTGACCCCTTGGTAGGAGCTGTGGTGGCTGGCTTGTGTGACCCCATGGATCACTGGATCTCAAATGCATGCAGGAGGTGTCTACTTATACCAGATGCCTCCTGCTGCATTACCATACTAGTGCATCACTGCTGCTTCCAAGGAAGCAGCAGCAATACACAATCCAACCCATAGGCGTTTCTATCATGGGGTGCAATTTGTGCACACTGGCCACTGGGTCCAGGGGATGCCCCACACCGCACCCATTGCACCCATATTGTAATATTCACCTCTCCAGATTCCAGCATCAGATGCTGCAGCCGCAGCCGTCGCAGCAAAAATAATCACATCCAAAATGGCCGCTGTGCATGTCTCCGGAACAAGGCGGCGCCGTGGAGAGGAGGGGTCCCACCTGGAGTCTGCACATGGGCCCCCTCCTCTCTTGAGATGTCCCTGATCCAACCTTATCTGAATCAGGCCCATTATGTTACTATGACAGGAAAATCTTGCTGCTTCTTTGATTGCAACCAACTCTATCGGATGCAAGGCTTCTTGCCCAGAAAATCCGCATACTATTAGTACATGAGGTTCCACTGTCTGAGTGTATTTGCCCCAATAAATGTGTAATGTGCTAGTGACCAGTACTTTGAAATAAGCAATTGTGTACTTTTTATGCTAAACTAAACATCTCTTAAAAATTTAATTTCAAGTTTAACGTTTACAATCTGTATAGTGTGGTGAGGGAGTAAACCCATTGTCATGTGTATAACCAGGTCACACATCTAGTGATAGCATACAAGCCATTTTTTAATGGATAGTGCAATTCACTTCATCATCTTTTGCTATGTTTATAAATATAAGAAATAATGGATTGTATTTCCTCAACTTGAATCAGAAATATATTATCATGGTAACTCATGATGCCCTGAAACATTCTGATAAGTATTAAGCACTAAACTAATTTAGAATTGAGGTGACTAGCATAATAAATAACATTTCCTAAAATCACACTGGAACCCTTCTGTTAATTGATATAAAAGTACTAACATAATGAAATATGTAAACAATGTTATAAAAAAAAATTCTGCACTATTAATACTAAAGAATGAACTAGAGGTGATTCAATTTGTAGCAGAATTAAATGGAATTTCCTAAATGAGATACAACCCTTTGGTTGGATCATGCAGTAGTTCCAAGCCATCTGTTATTATAGGTCACAATAACTATAGGCTAAAAAGTCAGATACATGATTACTAGACCTTCTTTCATGTAAGCATGTGGCTTGGTCTTTGCATATTAGTAGAATAGGCCAAGACCAATCTCTTAAATATGTCACATTGTGTCCCATTGCTAATTGAAAATGTTAATGAAGGGCTCTGCTCCATCTTTCTGAAATGCAGCTTTCCAGTCAAAAGTTTATTTGAAAGGAAAATGAAAACACAGAGGACGACAAGCAATAAAGAATGAGTTCCAAAATAAGCTCTGGGTAATTAATTTGTCTGACATTTCACTTACTAAAGTTCATACTGAATTATTAGAGAAGGGATTTTCTATTCGCTACCTGTCAGTTTTATATATTTTGCCTGTATAAAATATCTACTTTTTTTCTCCAAAATTTCTTTTGAACACAAAGTATATTTTGCCCACTCTAGTAGTGATAAAAATCTATTAAGGGAAGTCTTTTAGCATTAAAAGTAAAATATGGTAGCAAGATCAATTTTCTCACTTTACTGAGAAAAACTTGCTTAATGGACCTCATTCAGGTCCGGTCACTGCTGCGTCTCATGCAGCAAAGTACAGATTATTGGTACTTTGCATATGAGCGGGATGCGTTCTACGTGTGCGCGAGCGAGGCCCAAGGAAGCAGCAGTGATAGCAACACCAACCACATCTGAATAACCCCCAATGTATTCTTATAACAGCTGTCCAGGGATGGAGACACTTGTTGGACTGGTTACAAGTGACAAGTAACAAATTGGACATGTGACCCAATAGGTATATTTGGGATTTTTTTATTAAAAACCGTTTTTAGAAATGTAACCATCTAATGTTGCTCATATGACACAAGTACAACAGCACTAGCAGGAAATGACCATTGGCCTGGAAACTTGACTTCCTGTGATTGGTCACTGGTTGTGAACAGGTGAAGCTGTTTAAGTAATTAGAAACTTCTGATACCTAAATATAGATTAAACATTTTTTGAATGAAAAATAAGCTGTTTATTCAGCAGTATGGAGACCACAGTGGTGTAGCTAGAGGAATGGGAGGGTGATGTCCTACTGCTCCCCCTGCTGACAACTTGGTAGAAATAGAAAATACAGTATGCAGTGTTGGGTGCCTGGATTACTTTTCCCTGACAGCATTATCCTTACTGGCTCACCAGCAGTGAGGGAGCAAATGTGTTTCCTGAACACATAAGTCCAAGACTTGAGATGGCTACTTTCACACTGCACACTACCTGTAGCCAAAGATCATACAATAAAGATAAATAATTTGTCTTATACTGGTGCACTACAAGTGGCAGCACTCTCAGACATAATTTCATTTATGTAATTTCAATATGGGGTCTAGAACTCATCTATTAACACTAGTGCAGTAGTTTTTCTCCCATTTCTGCTGTCCCTTAATCAACTGTAGCAAAAGGTTTCAATACACGGCCACATACACAGGCAGCACTAATTGGTGTACACCTTTGTGGACATGCTCCCTCCACTTCCCCTTAATTGCTGGATTCTTTCCTGGTACGATACACAGAGAGGCTGGTCCATACTTCCAGTCAAACAGTGAGTACATTTACTCTATTTAAGAACATACAATACTGTTTTCCAAAATTACTGAGAATTCATTTAGAAATTTGATTACTTTGTTGATGCGGTCATTGGACCACATTAAACCCGAACAGGTTACAGTAGATGAACTGTCTAATAATAATACTACCCTGAGTTTGTTTTGATAAACTGTATGCTAGTGTTAAGCACAAAACATTTAAATATATAAAGGTCTATCAAACAGTTACAATTATTGTTATTATAAAGTCAAGCAATCTGCAGTTAAAAAATAAAAAATAAAAAAAGAACAAACCCTGTAACACTTTTAAGTGAGAGGTTCTCAAACGCGGTTCTCAAGGCATCCCAATGGTCCAGGTTTTAGGTATATCCATGGCTCAGCACAGATGATTAAATCAAATTGACTGAGGTGCTAAATAAGTCACCTTTGGCCAAGCATGGATACACTTAAAACCTGGACTGTTTGGGGTGCCTTGAGGACCACGTTTGAGAACCTCTGCTTTAAGTGGAGAATACTTTTAGATTCTTTAAATTGTCATACATTAAAAATATGATGCCAGCTGGTGTTCTCTGTGTGGTTGTATGATGAAAGTGAAAGTCTCAGGAATGGTTTATTTATTTAGTTATTTTTTAATAAAACATGAGAGAAGTTGTCATTGAACCATATTCAAAACCTAAGTGACCAGATCAGATGGGTATGCTTCATTAGGTTGATCCTATTTTGGTCAACAATCACTAGGTCGACCCTGTATGGGTGACATGGAATAGATTGACATGGTCAAAAGGTCGACAGGGTTATTAAGTCAACAGGTAAATGGTAGACAATGGAAAAGGTCTACAGGTACAAAAGGTCAACACATGAAAAGATCGGCATGAAAAATGGTTGACACAAAAAAGGTAGACACACCATAATTATGCTTTTTTGGTGCTGTTTTTGCTGTCAAAGCACATAGAATCCCAATTAGTGTACCGTGTTCCCTTGCATGGCTTGCTTCGCTTGAAAATCTTTTTTGTACCATAATGACTTTGGCTGTGTTTTGTTAAATATATTTCTCTAACGTCCTAGTGGATGCTGGGGACTCCGAAAGGACCATGGGGAATAGCGGCTCCGCAGGAGACTGGGCACAAAGTAAAAGCTTTAGGACTAGCTGGTGTGCACTGGCTCCTCCCCCTATGACCCTCCTCCAAGCCTCAGTTAAGATTTTGTGCCCGAACGAGAAGGGTGCAATCTAGGTGGCTCTCCTGAGCTGCTTAGAGTAAAAGTTTAAATAGGTTTTTTTATTTTCAGTGAGTACTGCTGGCAACAGGCTCACTGCATCGTGGGACTAAGGGGAGAAGAAGCGAACTCACCTGACTGCAGAGTGGATTGGGCTTCTTGGCTACTGGACATTAGCTCCAGAGGGACGATCACAGGTTCAGCCTGGATGGGTCCCGGAGCCGCGCCGCCGGCACCCTCACAGGGCCAGAAGAGCGAAGAGGTCCGGAAAAATCGGCGGCAGAAGACGTTCCTGTCTTCAAATAAGGTAGCGCACAGCACCGCAGCTGTGCGCCATTGCTCTCAGCACACTTCACACTCCGGTCACTGAGGGTGCAGGGCGCTGGGGGGGAGCGCCCTGAGACGCAATAAAACACGGTTTAAACCTTATATGGCTAAAGAAATGCATCACATATAGATCCTGGGCTATATGGATGCATTTAACCCCTGCCAGTTTTCCTAAAAAAAGCGGGAGAAAAGGCCGCCGTGAAGGGGGCGGAGCCTATCTCCTCAGCACACAAGCGCCATTTTCCCTCACAGCTCCGCTGGAAGGACGGCTCCCTGACTCTCCCCTGCAGTCCTGCACTACAGAAACAGGGTAAAAGAGAGGGGGGGCACTATTTGGCAGTTAATATAAATACAGCAGCTATAAAAGGGAGAAACACTTATATAAGGTTATCCCTATACAGATATAGCGCTCTGGTGTGTGCTGGCAAACTCTCCCTCTGTCTCCCCAAAGGGCTCGTGGGGTCCTGTCCTCTATCAGAGCATTCCCTGTGTGTGTGCTGGGTGTCGGTACGATTGTGTCGACATGTATGAGGAGGAAAATGATGTGGAAGTGGAGCAATTGCCTGTTTTAGTGATGTCACCCCCTAGGGAGTCGACACCTGACTGGATGGTCGTATTTAAGGAATTACGTGACAATGTCAGAACTTTGCAAAAAACTGTTGACGACATGAGACAGCCGGCGAATCAGTTAGTGCCTGTCCAGCCGTCTCAAACACCGTCAGGGGCTCTAAAGCGCCCGTTACCTCAGATGGTCGACACAGACCCAGACACGGATACTGATTCCAGTGTCGACGGTGAAGAGAAAAACGTAATGTCCAGTAGGGCCACACGTTACATGATCACGGCAATGAAGGAGGCGTTGAACATTTCTGACACTACAAGTACCACAAAAAAGGGTATTATGTGGGGTGTGAAAAAACTACCCGTAGTTTTTCCTGAATCAGATGAATTGAATGAGGTGTGTGATAAAGCGTGGGTTTTCCCCCGATAAAAAACTGCTGATTTCTAATAAATTATTGGCACTATACCCTTTCCCGCCAGAGGTTAGGGCGCGTTGGGAAACACCCCCTAGGGTAGATAAGGCGCTCACACGCTTATCAAAACAAGTGGCGTTACCGTCTCCCGATACGGCTGCCCTCAAGGAACCAGCTGATAGAAGGCTGGAAAATATCCTAAAAGGTATATACACACATACTGGTGTTATACTGCGACCAGCAATCGCCTCAGCCTGGATGTGCAGCGCTGGAGTGGCTTGGTCGGATTCCCTGACTGAAAATATTGATACCCTGGATAGGGACAGTATATTATTAACTATAGAGCATTTAAAGGATGCATTACTATATATGCGAGATGCACAGAGGGATATTTGCACCCTGGCATCAAGAGTAAGTGCGATGTCCATTTCTGCCAGAAGAGGGTTATGGACGCGACAGTGGTCAGGTGATGCGGATTCCAAACGACATATGGAAGTATTGCCGTATAAAGGGGAGGAGTTATTTGGGGGTCGGTCTATCGGACCTGGTGGCCACGGCAACGGCTGGAAAATCCACCTTTTTACCCCAGGTCACCTCTCAGCAGAAAAAGACACCGTCTTTTCAAACTCAGTCCTTTCGTCCCCACAAGGGCAAGCGGGCAAAAGGCCACTCATTTCTGCCCCGGGGCAGAGGAAGGGGAAAAAGACTGCACCAGGTAGCCTCTTCCCAGGAGCAGAAGCCCTCCCCCGCTTCTGCCAAGTCTTCAGCATGACGCTGGGGCTTTACAAGCGGACTCAGGCACGGTGGGGGCCCGTCTCAAAAATTTCAACGCGCAGTGGGCTCACTCGCAAGTGGACCCCTGGATCCTGCAGGTAATATCACAGGGGTACAAATTGGAATTCGAGACGTCTCCCCCTCGCCGGTTCCTGAAGTCTGCTCTACCAACGTCTCCCTCCGACAGGGAGGCAGTATTGGAAGCTATTCACAAGCTGTATTCCCAGCAGGTGATAATCAAGGTACCCCTCCTACAACAGGGAAAGGGGTATTATTCCACGCTGTTTGTGGTACCGAAGCCGGACAGCTCGGTGAGACCAATTTTAAATCTAAAATCCTTGAACACTTACATAAAAAGGTTCAAATTCAAGATGGAGTCACTCAGAGCAGTGATAGCGAACCTGGAAGAAGGGGACTATATGGTATCTCTGGACATCAAAGATGCTTATCTCCATGTCCCAATCTACCCTTCTCACCAAGGGTACCTCAGGTTTGTGGTACAAAACTGTCATTATCAGTTTCAGACGCTGCCGTTTGGATTGTCCACGGCACCCCGGGTCTTTACCAAGGTAATGGCCGAAATGATGATTCTTCTTCGAAGAAAAGGCGTCTTAATTATCCCTTACTTGGACGATCTCCTGATAAGGGCAAGGTCCAGGGAACAGTTAGAGGTCGGAGTAGCACTATCTCAGGTAGTGCTACGTCAGCACGGGTGGATTCTAAATATTCCAAAATCGCAGCTGATTCCAACAACACGTCTACTGTTCCTAGGGATGATTCTGGACACAGTCCAGAAAAAGGTGTTTCTCCCGGAGGAGAAGGCCAGGGAGTTATCCGAGCTAGTCAGGAACCTCCTAAAACCAGGACAAGTGTCAGTGCATCAATGCACAAGGGTCCTGGGAAAGATGGTGGCTTCTTACGAAGCGATTCCATTCGGAAGATTCCACGCAAGAACTTTTCAGTGGGATCTGCTGGACAAGTGGTCCGGATCGCATCTTCAGATGCATCAGCGGATAACCCTATCTCCAAGGACAAGGGTGTCTCTCCTGTGGTGGTTACAGAGTGCTCATCTCCTAGAGGGCCGCAGATTCGGCATTCAGGATTGGGTCCTGGTGACCACGGATGCCAGCCTGAGAGGCTGGGGAGCAGTCACACAGGGAAAAAATTTCCAGGGCTTGTGGTCAAGCATGGAAACGTCACTTCACATAAATATCCTGGAACTAAGGGCCATTTACAATGCCCTAAGTCAGGCAAGGCCTCTGCTTCAGGGTCAGCCGGTGTTGATCCAGTCGGACAACATCACGGCAGTCGCCCACGTAAACAGACAGGGCGGCACAAGAAGCAGGAGGGCAATGACGGAAGTTGCAAGGATTCTTCGCTGGGCGGAAAATCATGTGATAGCACTGTCAGCAGTGTTCATTCCGGGAGTGGACAACTGGGAAGCAGACTTCCTCAGCAGACACGATCTTCACCCGGGGGAGTGGGGACTTCACCCAGAAGTCTTCCACATGATTGTGAACCATTGGGAAAAACCAAAGGTGGACATGATGGCGTCCCGCCTCAACAAAAAACTGGACAGATATTGCGCCAGGTCAAGGGACCCTCAGGCAATAGCTGTGGACGCTCTGGTAACACCGTGGGTGTACCAGTCAGTATATGTGTTTCCTCCTCTGCCTCTCATACCCAAGGTACTGAGAATCATAAGAAGGAGAGGTGTAAAGACTATACTCGTGGCTCCGGATTGGCCAAGGAGGACTTGGTACCCGGAAATTCAAGAGATGCTCACGGAAGACCCGTGGCCTCTACCTCTAAGAAAGGACCTGCTCCAGCAGGGACCATGTCTGTTCCAAGACTTACCGCGGCTGCGTTTGACGGCATGGCGATTGAACGCCGGATCCTGAAGGAAAAAGGCATTCCGGATGAAGTTATCCCTACCCTGATCAAAGCCAGGAAGGATGTAACTGTGCAACATTATCACCGTATTTGGCGTAAATATGTTGCGTGGTGTGAGGCCTGGAAGGCCCCTACAGAGGAATTTCAACTGGGTCGATTCCTGCATTTCCTGCAAACAGGACTGTCTATGGGCCTCAAATTAGGGTCCATTAAGGTTCAAATTTCGGCCCTGTCAATATTCTTCCAAAAAGAACTAGCTTCAGTTCCTGAAGTTCAGACGTTTGTCAAGGGGGTACTGCATATACAGCCTCCTTTTGTGCCTCCAGTGGCACCTTGGGATCTCAATGTAGTTTTGGGATTCCTAAAATCACATTGGTTTGAACCACTCACCACTGTGGACTTAAAGTATCTCACATGGAAAGTGGTAATGCTGTTAGCCCTGGCTTCAGCCAGGCGTGTCTCAGAATTGGCGGCTTTATCCTATAAAAGCCCTTACCTGATTTTTCATACGGACAGGGCAGAATTGAGGACTCGTCCTCAATTTCTCCCTAAGGTGGTTTCAGCATTTCACTTAAACCAGCCTATTGTGGTGCCTGCGGCTACTAGGGACTTGGAGGATTCCAAGTTGCTGGACGTAGTCAGGGCCCTGAAAATATATGTTTCCAGGACGGCTGGAGTCAGAAAATCTGACTCGCTGTTTATCCTGTATGCACCCAACAAGCTGGGTGCCCCTGCTTCTAAGCAGACGATTGCTCGTTGGATTTGTAGTACAATTCAGCTTGCACATTCTGTGGCAGGCCTGCCACAGCCAAAATCTGTAAAGGCCCATTCCACACGGAAAGTGGGCTCATCTTGGGCGGCTGCCCGAGGGGTCTCGGCTTTACAACTTTGCCGAGCAGCTACTTGGTCAGGGGCAAACACGTTTGCTAAATTCTACAAATTTGATACCCTGGCTGAGGAGGACCTGGAGTTCTCTCATTCGGTGCTGCAGAGTCATCCGCACTCTCCCGCCCGTTTGGGAGCTTTGGTATAATTCCCATGGTCCTTTCGGAGTCCCCAGCATCCACTAGGACGTTAGAGAAAATAAGAATTTACTTACCGATAATTCTATTTCTCATAGTCCGTAGTGGATGCTGGGCGCCCATCCCAAGTGCGGATTGTCTGCAATACTTGTACATAGTTATTGTTACAAAAATCGGGTTATTATTGTTGTGAGCCATCTTTTCAGAGGCTCCTCTGTTATCATGCTGTTAACTGGGTTCAAATCACAAGTTGTACGGTGTGATTGGTGTGGCTGGTATGAGTCTTACCCGGGATTCAAAATCCTTCCTTATTATGTACGCTCGTCCGGGCACAGTATCCTAACTGAGGCTTGGAGGAGGGTCATAGGGGGAGGAGCCAGTGCACACCAGCTAGTCCTAAAGCTTTTACTTTGTGCCCAGTCTCCTGCGGAGCCGCTATTCCCCATGGTCCTTTCGGAGTCCCCAGCATCCACTACGGACTATGAGAAATAGAATTATCGGTAAGTAAATTCTTATTTTTTCCAGTGTGCATGGTACGGCCATCATGTCGTGACTACACCCCTGATGTGATGTATCCACACCTCCTCTGACGGCAACTATTTATCTTTTGCTTTAAAAGAGATGGACCTCAAAGTTCATGAAATATATTGTTGGGAGTCTCAGTCCACACAAGTAGCACAGAAATTCACATAGTGAATGGCTGGCTGTCAGCATTCTGACTGGTAGACAGTTCCAACATCCATCAATCAGGATGTTGACAGCCATTCACTGTCTGGCTGAAAGCTGGGAGGCAGGTCGAGAATGCTGCCTTGCCGCTTTCATTGTATGTCAACCAGCAACCTCTGCTTGGAGCCCCCTAAAATTGTGGGGCACTAAGCAGCTGCACAGTGTGCCTATACATTAAGATGGCCATGATAGTAGTCCTTGATTATTATTGATCTTAGGTTGGCTTGCAGGCTAAGGATCAGGAAAAAAGTGCAGTTAATGCAATATCCACTATTCTGCAATGAAGTTGGGTGAAATCATTCTAGAGATGATTTTAATAAATTGCCTTTTGAAGTTTGCAAACCTTACAAATACTTACATTTTTATTCCTTTTTCAGTATTGGACCAGTAAAGACGTAATTTTGCTGGATCTACAGTATAATTAGAAATTCTGTGAAACTTGTGTATTAAAGGAATGTTTGCCTTCTCATATTTACATTTATATAGTTTAAAATAAAATGAGTGCTCACAGACATGGTTGAAACAAGATTAGTTTCACTAACAGATTGAAATATATAACTAATCCCGGTACCCTCACGGAACAAGAACATTACAATAGCATTAATGTACCATTCACAGCATAAAATAATCACAAATACAAAGTGTTAATCCAATGTTTCATTGTCTTTAATGAAACACTGCCATCAGGGATACAATAAATAAATAAATAGATAGATAGATAGATAGATAGATAGATAGATAGATAGATAGATAGATAGATAGATAGATACTGAAGATAGATAAACAGATAGAAATCCTGCATTTGCAATAGGTCATTCTAGATTGGTACATAAAAGAAAACTTTTATATTTGAAAAATGGAGCTGAAGTAATTTGTCTACCTCTATTTTTCACGTTGACCAATATGAATACTTAATTTATGTATCCAAATAATTTGGAGTTTAAAACCCCCCAATTTATCTGCTAAAGTAATGTTTCAGTTCAGAAGCATTGAAAGTACAGTCCTATTTGTGGAACTCCCCAGGGTACCGCACCATTGTGTATCTATCTTCTTTGTCAGAAAGTTATCAAGATGGCTTCAATTGTTGGCTTCAACAAGCTGGATACTGTACGAAACTCAGTGCAAAAATGAAATATAATTTATTGCCAATTATTGGGAAGGTAATTTATTAAATACATTATTACAATGATAATGAATCTACAGATTGAGAGTTTTTGCTTTAAAGGGATTAGATATTGATAGAGATTATTATTATTATTATTATTATTATTATTATTATTATTATTATTATTATTATTTATATATTTATTTTATAGCCTGGCAGCAATCATAGTATGCATGCCCATATGGGCAGAAGCCAGTTATCCTACCAGTTTGTTTTTTAACTCTGGGAAGAAACCCAAGCACCCAGTGGAAACACTCACAAACAAGAAGAGATCATGAAATATGCCCACACATATTCCCCTTATCAGCCAGTGCTATGACAGCAATGCTGCCCCTTGTGCCACCATACTACTCACCAGCAGATATACAGAGCTTTCAACCTTCCTACATTAATTGCAGGGAGTATTAATTTGTCTATCATTAATATCGTTAATGTCAATCATTAATTTTACTGATCATTATTGATGATTGATCTTTATAGTGTTCATATTATATTTTACTATTTACACATACTTTTTGAACATTCTTATATTTAGATAATGATTTAGAGTTATGTGTTCAACATTTTATGTTTATATGCAATTACATACACTGTATATTACATAATCATGTCACTTTATAGGAACAATTCATTAAGATTTTAACTGATTTCGTGGGCATAGTGTCATTAGCGATCTAAGGGAAAACAACAGTTGAGATTAATTAAAGATTATTAAAACTAATTAAGCTGACACTCTATATTAAATGAACGTCTGCCTCAATCATGCAGCACATGAATCATAATGAAGTCATATACTGTGTAGAAAAACTTGAATACACTGCACACCTGATCCAATGACATCACAAAGGAAGACGGTACGGTTTGTGGCTAGTGGCGAAAGCAGTATCTACGGTAGATACACAGGTGATGCTAAAATATCTCTATAATCGGCGGTAATCTGTTCTGCCTCTAACATGCACAGTGAGAGCACCCGCAGCAGCAATGGACGTGGGGCAGACAAGAGGAGAGATATACTAACCTTTTGAGAGTGATAAAGTGGAGAGAGATAAAATACCAGCCAATCAGCTCCTAACTGTCATGTTACAGGCTCTGTTTAAAAAATGTCAGAAGCTGATTGGTTGGTAGTTTATCTCTCTCCACTTTATCACTCTCCAAGGCTTAGTACATCTGCTCCCAGGAGAGGAGGAGCAAATGACTGTTGCAACGGCAACAAGATATCTATAGTGGGGCAGGGGTTGATGCCAGGTCCATATTATTAGAAAAAAGTAGAAAAACCTGGTGCCAATTAATACTTAGTGCAAATCACCTGATTGCCTGCTGCTTTCAAACAAGTATTTTGTATTTGTATTTTAAAGGTTTTTTCCCCTATTATTAGAGTAGAAATATGAGTGAGACCTTTGCTGGTTTACATAATGTAACATATGTAAAATCGCTCTATGCATGTCCAGAAAAGCAGCCTCACTCACATGAGTCTATGAAGATTTGTGTGACTCTGCCTTGTACATGTAGAGCCTGGAGAGGTGGGATGGAGACCAACAGAATACAGATGCATGTTCGGGTATGTAACGGTATGCCGGGATACCGGCGGTCAACATACCGACGCCGGGATCCTGGCCACCAGAATGCCGGCAGGGAGGCGAGTGCAACAAAGACCCTTGCACGCTCGCTGCTAGCTCGGTGGCTCGCTGCGCTTGCCACAGGTTCTGTTCCCATGCTATGGGTGCAATGGACACCCATGAGTGGGAAAAGCCTCTGTTTGCCGGGATTCTGGCTGTCAGCATTGTCAGTGGTCGGGATTCCGGTGTTAGTATCCTGACTGCCAGGAACCAGACTGCTGGCAATGTAACTACATCCTGCATATTCGCCTTACAAAGCTGTATCATTTGTAGGGGTGGAGGGTAGATACAAATAAATTATGGGGATGTAGTTATGTGACCGGCATCACAATACCTCTCCCTACATCCCGCACCCTCACAATCCCAAAGCAATAGGGACTATTCCCACTCTTGGGTTTCCACGACACCCATAGAGTGGGAATAGAAACTTCTCCCCCCCCCCCCCCCCCCCCACACACACCTTCCCCAGTACTGGTATTTCCGCTGCTGGGATTAGGTTTTTGGAAACAATTTTTGTGTTCTGGGGTGTTATGACTGCGCACTCAAGGAGCTGCAAATATTGGTCATGCACTCAGTGTGTCACCTAACACACCAAATCAAACCAATACCACAAACATTCCTCTGTGCATAACTTATAAATGCGCTCACTTCTTAAACAACAATATTTAGGCAATGAAAGCAATCACTTTTTTACCACCATCAACTGTAGCAAAGTTCATTAGTCTCTGTAAATAGCTTTGTGTGGTATCAGTCTTGGGAAGTCCTTCCTCCTTAGATAGGGTTATTCACATGTTGTTATCCTCAGAGTATAAGTAACAAGAAACAAAGGAAAAATATATAGTGTAGTAAAGTCTAGTCCCAGTTTCTTTTTTCGGGGGTTAGGGATCTCTATGGATGGTGTAAATGCCAATAAAAGAATATCGTGCTGTACTCACAATAAAGTGAAGTAGGTTCCTCCCGTAAAGGTTTATTTTTATTTCCCTCTCTGCTGCTACTTTCTTATGGAAGCCACATTCTACAGGATCACCACGTGGTATATAAATCGAAACAGTGGGCGTACCCAACTTACAGCTACAATAATTAAGAACTGCACATAAAGGTATCTTTATGATCATCGTATTCCTCGAAATCCCTTATTTTCTGTGATGTTATCCTCAGAATATAGTTGGTGGGAAACAAAGAAAATATATAGTATGATATCATCTATACTCATTTTCTTTTCCAGGGGTGAGTGGTCCCTATAGAGGGTACTAATATCATACACAAATGTCGTACCATACTCACAATAAAATGGGGTATGTTCCTCCCATAAAGGTATCTTTTCACTCCCCTCTCCGTCACCACCTTCTATAGGTTCACCATATGGTTTACAGGAATGAAAAGTGGGCGTACCCGACTTACAGCTTTCAATATTTGGATGTACACGTAAAGGTATCTTTCTGATGACCGTGTTTGTCCAGATCTCTTATTTCCCTCTTAAGATCCTCAGACTTGTTCTCTCTCTAAGCACACTTCTTTTAAGGATGATTCACAGTTACTGGGGTACTAAACCTGAGATGATGCTCGCAGCAGCAGCCAGGAACCTCTGCACTTGGGGTCACTTCCAAGTTGACCGGTTAACATAAAAACTTCCTACTGGTCACCATCTTGGATTTCTGGAAATGGGCAAGGGACCCCGACTTCTCCCTGATCACGTGACGAGACCCAGCCTCCGGGTACCATCTCAGCTCTTCTGTACTGCTTCTGTACTGTGATAACGCACCAGCCAATCAGCTCCTGTCATTTTTCAAACCCGTAATGATTGGCTAGTGCATTATCACCTTCCACTTATCACTACTTTATCACTGCTTTATCCCTTCTCCAGGCTTAATACATCTGCCACAATGGGTCTGATTCAGAGTCGGATGCAGCTTCTTTCACAGCCACAAATAGCAAGTTTCAACATAGACCATAAAGTAAATTTATGTATTTTTTCTCTGAGTGATTCGGATGGATCCTGGTCAGATCTTTCCTGCATGAAATAAGCATTTTAAGGCTAGGACTGGTATGTGGCTAGGTGATCACACAATACTGTCCCATCCCACGGGATTGTCATGGGAGTGTTGTGGGCATGTAGCTATACTCCCTTACCATTCTGAGGTGTGTGTATAGAGAAGGAAAGCCTGTTTATGATGGATCTCTTGCACCTAGCATGTAGTAGGTGCAAATGCTGATACTAATGATAATATTTGCAGCTTTGGAAAAACCATCGGCAATGCGGCTTCCTACTTGAAGCCGCATGGATTTTCGATCGGCTGCAGGCTTACTTTCACTGCTTTAACTAGGAATGCCCTACAGTCCTCACATATGGCTAGCAGGGGGACTTGAATGGTAGATATTAAAACTGCAGTTTATACAGGCCCCTTTAGAGAATTCTAAGGATTCTCCGGGTAGTGCTGCTCTTCCCAAAACTGGTGGCCCCGCCCCCTCATCATGGCATTATGACATCATGCACTCAGGGGACGTGACAAAGCCTATTACGGCGATATGTGACTCACAAGCCAGCCCTTGTCTAGATGTTACCCCTGTACCTGGGAGGTGAGTGTATTTAGCTGCAATTTTATGGCATGTATGCTGCTGTAGGCACTTGCAGAGATTTGAGGTTCCTTGATGATGGTCTGCAAACTTAAATGTTTCGATCAAAATCCCCAGGCACTTATTTGCTAGATATACACTGTTTTGCAGAATATTATTGTTAGTGCCAATAACAAAGCCTCTCTATTTTAGATCATTGCATTAGCAATTGTAAAGCGCAACTGAAAAAATAAAAAATAAAAAAATATAAAAATATATCCTGAGTTTTCGCGCCTACACAGCCACTTATGAAAACTGGTGAAGAACAGCTATGAATGCCAGCAGATAACTGTTTTAAGATATCTACAGTGGCTGTTTCATGTCTCCATCGTCCTCATTTCAACTGTATGACATCACTCATAGGTGCACAGAAATGCCAAGAGCTAGTGACTTCTTTCTTTATTGTTTATTATTGGAAGTTGATAAGGCTACCATCTAACAATACACACCCGCATTTCCCCTGGAAATTGTTATTCCATTATCTATGTATATATCTATATCATGTTGTCATAGCACCCCGCCCCAGCCAGCGCTCTGATATGCCAACCTGACACAGATGGGTGGTCGTGACGTGGGTTTTACTTTAACTGCTACCATGCCAAGTAGTGAATAGTGTTCTTGCAATCACAAGATACTAACCAGATAGCATGGGCCTATCCAGGCACGTGAATTCTTAAGAGGCACAGAAATATTAAAAAATACCTCTAGAGTTAAGTTATACAGGACAAACAGGTGTAAATAACAAGACATACAATTAAGGAATGCACAATTAGCTTCAAGTAAATAAAAATAAATAAAGTCAGAACCCTAAATTGAAAAAAAGGGCACTATGCGCTCTGGTGAGTGAAACTGCAATGTGATTGTCAGCAGCCTCTTGTAAAAGGGAATTGCCAATCCCTTATCACACAAAAGTATCAAACAAAAAAAAACCAAGTGGCGCTTGACAATCATATAATAAGAAACATTTATTAAATGTACATAAAATACAATATATCAACCTCCCGGGGGTATGATAGAATATTAAAACATCACAATAATATTAATGAACAATGCAATGTGGCTAAACACCTGATATGTGATAATGGCACCAATTAGAAGCAAATATTAAAAGCTCATTTACTGATATTACTAAAGGTGTCCCGGATTGTGCAGAGTTCAAAGTGTACACTGAGGTGTACAGCTGCAAGATAACTTCCAAATGGATAGCTCACATTTATATGGTTATAGAATTTTACATGTAGCACAAAGTAAATGTGTTATTCAGCCAGTGTGAACAAAGGAAATAATGAGTAGAGATACATGCACCTGTTAGCGCTGGGCAGGAGCTTTCGATGCCTGCTCCCTGGTGCTATCCCGTTGGACAGGGAAATGTTGAGCACCAGAGCCTCAGCAATGAACGGAGAAAGGTGCTGCGGCGCACAGGGAGCTTGTTTATCCATCCTCGCCCAGACGATGTTGTATCTGAAAGCTCCGTGTCTCCCACACGGAGACCGCTGACTTGTGAAGCCGGAGTGATGACAGGGGTCAGGCTAGATGCACTGACCAGCAGGCCACCTGTCGTACGTGCCGCCAGGCAGTGTGTGAGCGGCTGAAGCTGAAGAGTGTGAGTGGAAAACTGCGGGCTGGGATCTCCGAGCCGCAGCGGTCAGACAAGGCTCCTGTGCGCAGCTCTAAAGGGAGATTGACGTGCACAACGGTGTTGATCCTCACAGAGTAACCTGTGTTCCTTAACGCATTTCAACGCCAGCAGGGTGTCTTTCTCAAAAAGGACACCTTTAGTAATATCGGTAAATGAGCTTTTAATATTTGCTTCTAATTGGTGCCATTATCACATATCAGGTGTTTAGCCACATCGCATTGTTCATTAATATTATTGTGATGTTTTAATATTCTATCATACCCCCGGGAGGTTGCTATATTGTATTTTATGTACATTTAATAAATGTTTCTTATTATATGATTGTCAAGCGCCACTTGGTTTTTTTTGTTCAGAACCCTAAATTGCCTAAGTCTGAGGTTCAGGGAATCTGTGTGGCGAGAGATCCCATGAAACAGAAGCTGGCTCCTCTCTTAGCACAAAGCCATTCTCTTCAAAAGTGGCCTTCCTGTGTTGCATGACCCTTAAACTTATTCCAGCTGGCAGTTATTCCAAGCCCCCAACCTTGGGATTGAATTCTCTTGTTGCTGAACATTTAATGAATCAATCACTCACTTCCAATTAATGCTGCCCATACACCTAAAGATTTATTGTCAGATCTAGATGATTGGAATCCGAACCTGGTAATGGTTGAGCGCATATAACAGTTGGCCATTTGCTCCTATATGCCGTAAAACTGACAAAAACAGATGTGGATTTAACCAATTTGTTTGATTGACCATTTTTGTCTGTTTTCCAGTGTTTTGGAGCAAATGGTCAATTGTCATTTGCTCTCATCCATTACCAGATTTTCATACCGAACAGCCAGATCTGACAATATATCTGTAGGTGTATGGGCAGCTTAACTGTAACACAGTAAATAGGGGAATGGGGTTGTGACAGCCCAGATATGTAGTTACAAAGCCCTATTAAGGGATGTTCCCATAACTCTTCACGACCTACACCTCTTGACCTGATCTGAATGTTCTGGTATTTTGGGGAGTGAGGCATAAACCTTTTAACACACAACCTTTTCCGACCAGTACAAGATTGTTATCTGTTCCCTGACCTCAAAGAAGAGCATAAACTATCTCTCCCCAGGTCACATTAAGTACACAGCATAGTACACAAAATCAAGTCACATCTAGGGCAATGAATACAGTTGTCTTTTATGTACAACTTGCCTAAAATATCATTTCTGGTATTTCTGAGTTTAATCGCTACACATGTGTTCCCCACACCTCTTAGATTATGAATTCGTCGTTACCTCTTTCTTTTAGATCATTGTATGTACTTTATTTGTGTCATGTCATGATCCTGTCATTTTAAAGAACTGCATAATATATCAACTTTTTATAAATCATATACCTCTACAATATGTGAGAATTTGGCAATTCTGTTTCACTTGACAATGTGTGTATCTGCAGTACCTCTCAATCCATCTTCAAAGAGAACTCTATATAAAGTTCAAATATTGTTGTGTTTTATAACTGACCGTGTGTATACTTCATTTCATTATGGAATCCTTTTTAAAAATGAATCATGCAATTCAGCTGCTTTAAGTGCATACTGTATTATGGACAGCTCTGGTTCGCATAAAGCACATTTTTAAATAATAAAAGGTTATTCAGGGACCTGATGAAAAGCACTTAGTATAGTACATTATGCCTTACAAAATTACTAATACACACACCAAATATATATTGCGGAACTGTCCTTTAGTTCTAAGTTGCATACCTTTTAATTCAAGGTAAAAATGACATCTAGTCCTATACTGTTACGTCATTTTCCAAACAATACATTGTGACATCTCCTCTTATATGCACATGGTAGACGGAGAGGTTAGGTCTGACTGCCAACTGATTACAAGGCCACATTTTGCTTACCTTTTTTTTGCCGCTTTTACGTGGCATCACAACAATACGACTTGGCTTCTCAAACATCGTTTTCAGACTGTCCAGTGGGATGGCGAACCTTTCGATTTTGCGAGAAGCCTGGAGGTCCTCTTTAAAAATTATTTCTCCTTTTCGGTGTCTCTGTTGCGGATTAGGTGCTTGGCTGGCCCTACTATTTTTGCCTACCATGCTCATATTTACAGTCACTGTCAATTGTTTCTTACGTTCTGTATATATATATATATGAATTTACAGAATAAGACTTATCCAGCTTGTGAATCCCAGTTGCATTCACGCAAATTTGTTTTTACCAAATTAACGTTCCTTTGTCTCAAGAGATCTACTTTTTTTCTGTCCTTCCAACACAGCAATGTACTCTTTTTCTTAGCTAATGCTATTGGAGATTAATGATCACTCTGTTTTTTCCCTCTTTTCCTCAACATTTAAAGTTTTCTTTTTGTTACAGTTACTTTTTAGTCCCTTTCAAAGCTGTGATTCTTCTGTTGCAGCAATTGATCTGCTTAAGGCAGTGAGTTCTTCCACTTTGGCAGCTTTAAGTTTGGGCCTAGCAATCATTCATTCTTGCTTGAAGCAGCAGCAGCAATGTTAGCTTCACGGATGATTCATAGCCTTGGAGGAAGCATCTTAGCTGCTGGTTGATATGAATACTTGGATCACAGGACAACTCAGGCTCTGTTCCCAAATTCTCAATGAACCTTGCACAGTTGGGCACGTTCCCATATCCAGAGATTTCTGCAGACAAACATGAAAAGAAAGATACTGTGGTTAGTTTTTATTTGAAGGTCATTGGGAAAAATATATCCACACAAAGTAATCAAGCTTTTCATGATTTACAGCATTTTGAAGTTTCAGAAATAAGTTTTCATTCTAAAGGTCAGATGGGTTGAAAATTCTGCTGGTCAAAATGAAATTCCTCAGAAAGTTTTTCTGGCATTGAACTTCAGGATTAATTGTTTCGATTGTTAATAACATCTTGATGGAGAAGGAATCAGGATGGGAAATATGTGCATTTATTTTATGCATTATGCATTAATTTCTAATGTTGAAATCCAAAAGCATACTAGATGGGATCAGTACTAAATCCCGCTGGACGGGATCCGGGCTGTCGAAATACCGACGCCGGAATCCCGACCACACAATCCCGACAGGGGTGGCGAGCGCTACGCTCGGCACAGTATTATATTCTCCCTCTATGGGTGTCGTGGACACCCACGGAGGGAGAATATGTCGGGATTGTGCTGGTCGGGATTCCGGCGTCGGTGTTTCGACCTCCGGGATCCCGTCCAGCGGGATCTTGACCGCCTCCCTACTAGATATGCACAGGTATGTAACCAGGCTAAATAAGGGAGCTGTAATAGGCAACTGGATTTAGGGGGTTATTCTGAGTTGATCGCAGCAGCAAGTTTGTTAGCAATTGGGAAAAACTATGTGCACTGCAGGGGGGACAGATATAACATTTGCAGAGAGAGTCAGATTTGGGTGGGTTATTTTGTTTCTGTGCAGGGTAAATACTGTCTGCTTTATTTTTACACTGCAATTTAGATTTCAGTTTGAATACACCCCACCCAAATCTAACTCTCTCTGCACATGTTATATCTGCCCCTCCTGCAGTGCACATGGTTTTGCCCAACTGCTAACAAAATTGCTGCAGCGATCAACTCAGAATTAGGCCCTTAGAGCGGTACAATGGGAGATATTTAAATATAAAAATGTACTGTCTGCTATTCTCTCTGTACTGTATTTGTAGTTTCCATTTTTCAGGGTTAATTACAGTATATGTATTGTGAATTTGTGCCACCTTCAAAATGATGCTACCTATGTACAGTATCTCCCATTGTAATTCTGGGATACAAAGTAACACCTGCTCTGCTACAGTATATAAGGAATAGATGAAGGGGTCACACGATACTTGCTTCTTCTGATATTTGTCTAGTGATGTCTCCACCAGAGTCTCTTAATAGTAGGGTGTCCTCTAGGGGTCAGCTCAGGCCATCCCTATGAGCTATTACTAAACATTTGATGGACCCATGTGGAAGGTTAGTTAACTCTCAGGGTGATTCATAATAAAGAGGGTAGTAGGTCAAGACAAGTCAATAACAGAATTATACTGTAAGAACTATAATAACAAAAGATAGTTATACTTAACATTTAATGTTAAGTTATAGCTTAAAGATATACAACAAGGGGGCGTGGCCATGGCGGCAAGGGACTAGGCAGCAGGATTGAGGAGCTCCCTGGATATTAATCCTGACCTAATCCTGGGGCTCTTTCTGTGGCCTTCCCTGGACTCCTCTCCTGTCTAGCGGCACTGGGGAAGCGGCAGGCACCGTTTACAGACCCGTGCGAGCACTCCCGGCTCGCGCCAGCGGCCGCCCGGACTCCGGGCCTAGGCCGCAATCAAGTCCCCAGCCTCAATTTTGGAGCTCCGCCGGGCGCGTGTGCGCGCGTGCCCGATCGCGCACCCGAGGCGGCCACAGCGGCCTGCGGCACCGGAGGGAAGCGGCACCCCACTCCTGCACCCCCAGGGCTCCACACTGACATGATCCTGCTCCCCTGAAGGCTGGTGCAGGGAGTGAAGAAGGGGGAATCAGTGTGATGGGCGGCCATTTTACCTGCAGCTTCCTGTGTCTCTCCTCACTGCATGGTGCAGTGTATGTGAAGACTGAATTGGGCTGGATGATTTGAACTGGTCCCTGCTGCCCTGCCTTTTGCTTTTGGAATACCATACACTGGATATATATATACCACTGGATCCCTCTGGTCCCCCCTTCTCCCTTCAATATTACAGCTGGATATCCTGGTCCCTGGCGTGCTGTTGATACTGCATTCACCACCCACTGCTATACTTCTTGACACTGAATATTGGGACTCTGAGTATTGCTGGGCCTTGATACGATGGTGAGGGGCGGCCAGAGTGCAGCCGCGGCTAAATTGGAGAAGTTTGCTCGACAGCCTGCAACCCAGCCGATGCAGTCATCTCCTAAGCCCTCCCCCCCTGCCAGAATGGATCCCTCGGCCGGGGCCGACTCAGGGTTGAATACACAGCCATCTGCTACTTCCATCCAGCAGGTCTTGGAGGCCATAGCGGCCAGCGAACAACGCCTGTCAGACAAAATGGAGAAGGTGCAGTGTGATTTATCACTGCTGCGACAGGACGTCCAGCGAGTATGGGAGAGGGTGGGCGAAACTGAGACGCGGGTCTCCAATCTGGAGGACCTCAGCGGCCCTTTACAACGATCGGTGTCTGCAGTTACACAACAAGTCTCGACACTGCAAACTAAACTCCTGGACATGGAGGGCAGACTCCGCAGAAATAATGTGAGATTCGTGGGCCTACCTGAAAAGGAAGAGGGGGCACAGCCCGAAGATTTCCTGGAGTCCTGGCTAAAAGAGGCATATGGCGCTGAATCCTTTACCTCCCAGTTTGCAGTGGAGGCGCCCCGCCATGAACTTTTATTGCAAAATTCCTGCACTATAAGGATCGGGACTCTGCCTTGCGCCTGGGACTCGTGAAGGGCCCCCTGCTCCGGAACGGAATCCGGGTGTTGGCATTTCCGGACTTTGCAGCGGATGTTCAAAAAGACCGGGGCCAGTTTCTTCCCATTAAGCGACGTCATCGTGACCTGAATCTACCCTACTCGATGCTGTTCCCCTCCAGGTTGCGTGTGGTGGCAGATGGGGAGACCAAGTTCTTCAGCTCGCCAAGGGAGGCGGCTTCCTGGTTGGACAGATATGCTCCAGGGGCCTGCCAGCTGGCTCCAGACTGACACCAGGTCGCCCTCCTCTATGGGCCTACAATCCGCAAGTATAAGTCCAGGGAGCTTCCTCTTGTTTAGTGGTTCTGGACTTTACTGAAAAGTGATATAAACGTATAAGGGTTTTTGTATTGGGGTTGTTTTTGATCTGTACGCCTAGTACAGTGTTGCCGTAGGCTTTGGGATCTCCAGGGCTAGAGTTTGGTTAGGGAAATGGGTATGCCACAGTTCGGGAAGGTATACGGGGTGGGGGGATGTTTGGGGGCCGCTGTTGGCCTCTCAGCAGTTTTTTTGTTATGTGTTTTAGATTCACGAAGTCTATATATTTGTCAATCAGAAGGTGTGGTGAGGTTGTACTGTTTTATGGGGTTCGGCTCGGGGTCCGGGGCCTGCGGACGATATGATTGCGTGAGCGGAGCGCCCTGTGGACGGGCGGTTGCCCGGAAGGCATCGATGATGGTATTTCCTCTTTGCCTTCTGGTGTCTATGAGTGCTGTGTCCCTGTTGATACATTGGCTGACATGCCTCCCTTAAAATTCTTGGCGTGGAATGTCCGGGGCATTAACAACAAAGTTAAGCGATCCTTAGTATTTAAAATGATCAAGAAATATGGCCCGGACATTATTTGTCTGAGCGAAACCCATTTGGAGGGGAATAGGCTGTTGTCGCTCCGCAGGCCTTGGGTGGGGTGGGCATATCATTCCTCGCACTCCTCTTATTCCCGAGGGGTGTCGGTAATAATAAAGAGGACAGTACAGTTTGAGTTGATCAAGGTAAATACAGATCCATATGGTAGATACGTGTTCCTAGAATGTAAATTGTATTCACGTAATTTTTTCCTATTGTCTGTGTATGTTCCTCCCCCGTTTTCGTATGATGTCCTGCAGAAGGCCGCCTCATTTGTTGCTTCCTCCCCCCACACTCCTGTCATCTGCCTGGGGGACTTCAACAATGTGTTGGATGCCTCTTTGGACAGATGGAGGACTCCTCGGGATCAAGGGGTGGGGGGCGACTCGAAATCATCTAGATCTAAGTTTGCAGATTTTCTAGAAAGTATGCAGTGGGTAGATGTCTGGAGGACTCGGTATCCTACGCTTCGGCAATACTCCTGTTTTTCTAGTACGCACGGCTCCTTTTCCAGAATCGACCTGGCCCTGGTCTCGCCTGAACTTTTGCCTGGCGTGGCGGATGTTCATTACGAGGCACAAGGGGTGTCCGACCACTCGCCCTGGTGCTGTCGCTGGATGGGGACTGTCAGAGGGGACAGTCATATTGGAGGTTACATCCATCTTGGTTGGCCCAGCTGGGCGATTGCCCGGATTTAGCGCCCACGTGGGAGGGTTTTTTCGCGGATAATGTGGGCACGGCCCCGGCCCCGGTTGTTTGGGATGCATTCAAGGCTTATTTACGTGGTACATTGATTGGTAAAATTGCTGCCTGCAAGGTAGCTCGCAGGGCGACGGAAAGACAGCTGGAGACTGAGTGTAGGGACCTGGAGACACGCTATCTGACCGAGGGTACCCCTGCGCTGAAGGCCCGTTGGCTGATGGCTCAGGAGGCCTGGCTGGCTCACCTTTCAGACAAAAATGCACGCTCCCTCTTGTTTAGGGCCATTAATATATACATGCAGGCGGACAGACCAGGTAGTTTGCTGGCCCATTTGGTGCACTACGACCGACCTGGGACCACGATAGCGCAGCTGCTTGGCCCCGACGGCTCCACGGTAGATAACACCCCTGACATTGCACAGATGTTCCTCCTTTACTTTAGGGAGGTTTATGATAGTCGGCTGACATGCTCCATGGAGGATTTAGACCTGTACCTGACAAATATACCCCTTTCTAAACTTTCCCCTGAGGCTAGGGACACCTTGGACGCGCCTTTGACCCAGGAGGAGGTGACGTCGGCGGTGTAGGTGTCTCCTAGTGGTAAATCCCCGGGTAGTGACGGTATTCTCACATTAAGTTCTTTGGTCCTCAGCTGCATGACACGTATGTTGATATGTTTGCCGCTAACTGCCTTCCTCCCTCAATGTCCGAGGCTATTCTTATAATGCTCCCAAAACCTGGTAAGGACCCTAAACTTTTGGAGTCCTACAGGCCGATCTCCCTCATCCCCACCGATGCCAAGATCCTGGCGAAAATTCTCACGGTCCGGCTCAACCTAGTAATTGAATCTATAATTCATCCGGATCAATCCGGCTTCATGCCTTGGAAATCCACATCCATTAATTTGCGCAGGCTGTACACTATTTTGCAGGCTCCTCACGACTTCCCCTCGGACGCGGCTGTGGTCTCATTGGATGCGGCCAAGGCATTCAACAGCGTTGAGTGGCCCTACCTGTGGGGAGTCGTGAGGAACATGGGCTTTGGCCCTAATTTTATACAATGGATCAAATTGTTATATCAAAATCCACGCGCCAGGGTCCTGGTAAACGGCTACATCTCCTCCTCCTTCCCTTTGACACGGGGCACCAGACAGGGTTGCCCCCTCTCTCCTGCCCTGTTTGCCATAGCCATCGAGCCCCTGGCTTGTTTGATTAGGTCGCACCCGGACATTGGGGGAATTGATACGGGTTCATGCACTGACAAAATAGCCCTTTATGCGGATGACTTGTTGTTATTCCTCGGAGAGTACGCGGTGGATATGCCTACTGTGTTGCGGGTCATAGAGACCTTTGGTGGGTTTTCAGGTCTCCGCATAAACTGGTCCAAATCATTTATTATGCCCATTATAGGCTCTCCCCCCCAGAATATCCCTACCGCTATGTTGGACTGTCCAGTTTAAGTACCTTGGGATCCTAGTTACTAACGACCCATCAGACTTTGTGCCCTTAAACCTTGATCCTCTTGTACAGACATTTGTGCGCAAGTCGAGAGCTTGGTGTAAGCTTCCGCTGACAATGACGGGCAGGGTCGGCCTCATTAAAATGGTAGTTTTGCCTAAGCTACTGTATGTTCTCTTGCAGTCCCCTGTGTACATCTTTCCAGCCTTCTTCAGGAAATTAAATAGTGTCATAACGTCCTTGATCTGGGCCAATAAAAGGTCTAGAATAAAATTATCTACCCTTACCAGACAAAAAAAGGACGGCGGCTTGGCCTTGCCCCACTTCCAATTGTATTACTACGCTGCTCAGTTGTCACATATCGGTATTTGGCTCCGAAGAGGGGAGGAGGCTAAATTATGCTGGGCGTTCCTTAGGTGCTATTACCCGGATCTTTCCCCGGCGCAGGTCCTGGTTGGGGGGAGCCCTTCTAGATTCTCACCTCCTATTGTCTTTCAGGCTATGAAGATATGGCTAGCTTTGAAGGGCCTGCTCGGGTACGAGGGTATGGACCCAGATACTCCCCTATGGCATTCCACATCGCTCAGTGAACTGGGGTCTCTAGAGGGCGGAGAGGTGTGGGCTCCGTATTCGATAATTTCAATGTCTCAGCTATATAGCGATGGTTCATTGAAATCATTTCAGCAATTAAAGGAGGAGTTTGGACTTCCGAACTCTCACTTTTACAGATTCTTACAGCTCAGGTACGCCTTGCAGGCGCAGTTCGGAGATTCTCCCCCGGCGCTCCTCCCCTTCCCCATAAAAACATTTCTACATTCACTGGGTCGAGTCAAGGTGATCTCCTTCACCTACTCGTACCTTCTTCAAAAAATACATGCAGACCCGCTCTCGAATCTTCGGGAGAGCTGGGAGTGTGACTTGGGTCCCATAGATGGGGAAGATTGGGAGGGCGCTCTGGGTAACCCGAGCCAGGTCACCAAATCGCTGCGGTTTCAACAGATACAGCTCTTCATTCTGCATAGATCATATATGACACCAAGCAGGCTGGCCAGATTTAGGACCGATAGCGTTGATATTTGTCCTAAGTGCGGGGCTGCCGGAGGCACCTTTTGGCACCTTACATGGGAATGCCCGTTGCTGCAGGCGTTCTGGGCTGGGGTCGGGTCGATTCTGGAACATACGGGGATACCGAGAGGCTTGCTGACTCCGAGATTTTGTATTTTGGGGGTGGGCAATCCTGACTCTGGGTCTCGTTGGGAAGGCATATATGCCCGCAGTATGTGCGCTCTTGCTAAGGTGTGTATTGCGCGGACATGGATGGACCCGCATCCTCCCACGATACCTGCTTTCAAAGGTTTGGTAAACGATACCTTATTAAAAGAACGCTATGTATATATGAAATATGATGCCCTTACCAAATACGAGAAAATATGGTCTCCTTGGATCAATTCCACATACTCATCCCTTGCCCTTCGGATTTAGGGGGCACTGGCTGTCATTAAGGTGCGTTATTTGGGCCCTGAGGCGCTGAGCTGGACCTTTATCTCTCCTTTAAGGTAGTTTGCTTAACTATCTTGCTGCCGCACCACACCTTACACACCTTAGGTTGACTAGGTTTGAGTTTGTTTCAGGGGGTTTTGTTTTGGGTTAGAGGGGTTGTGGGCTATACACGGCCTACTAGACGGGGTATTTACAATAAAGGTTTGGGGAGAAAATATCTAAAATGTTAAGTATGTGGATCATGATCTGTTTACGGACTTCAGAAAATATGTATTATGTGGGAAGGAAGCACGGGGACAGCAATACGGGGAATGTCTTCTGTATATGTATATCCTTGGAGACGAGTATGGTTCAGTATAACGTGTAATACCGAATGTGCTTCCCAGTGTACACTGAAATGTCTGTATCATTAATTATGCTGTTGAATAAAAATACTCTATTAAAAAAAAAAAAAAGATATACAACTAGATAGGGGACCGATAATATGTAGGATCACTGCAGTTCTCCCCTCCACCCACTCTGTCTGGCCCCTGTCCCTCTATCTGCCATTCTAACTCCTCCCCTACCAGCTCCTCTCCACCCTCCCTGTGCTATGTCCCACCCCCGGCTCCCGTACTTTCCCTGGTGGCTGGCCAGGGTTTTTTTTCTGCGGCACTAGGTCTGTCTCCGGCTTACATTACACACATGATGGAAAAGGTAAAGTTGGAAAAGGTAATGATGGAAAGGGCTAATTGACTCAGCTACAACTGTCACTGGCCTATACCTCCTGGTCACACCGTGGCATCTTTCCTCACCCAGCTCCCTGCACTGCTGGCTTAGCATTTACCCCTCACCTACTGCAATCAGCACAAAAGGTAGTTGGGGGGTTACAACTAGAGATGTGCGGTGAGCACTTTTCATGTTTTGTGTTTTGGTTTTGATACTAATTCCACTTTTGTGTTTTGGTTTTGGCTTGGTTTTGCTAAAACCACCCTTTCGTGTTTTGGTTTTGGATCTGGATGATTTTGGAAAAAAACATAAAAAAAGCTAAAATCACAGAATTTGGGGGTAATTTTGCACCTATGGTATTATTAACCTCAATAACTTTCATTTTCACTAATTTCCAGTCTATTCTGAACATCTCACACCTCACAATATTGTTTTTAGGCCTAAAAGTTGCACCGAGCTAAGTTGCACTAAGCTAATCGACACAAGTGTGCGGCAAAAACACCTGGCCCATCTAGGAGTGGCACTGCGGTGGCAGACAGGATGGCAGATTTAAAAAATAGGCCCCAAACAGCACATGATGCAAAGAATAAAAAGAAGTGCAATGAGGTAGCTGGATGGCCAAGCTAAGCGACACAAGTGTGCGGCACAAACACCTGGCCCATCTAGGAGTGGCACTGCAATTACAGACTGGATGGCACAAAAAAAAACTAGTCCCCAAACCGCACATGATGCAAAGAAGAAAAAGAGGTGCAAGATGGAATTGTCCTTGGGACCCACCCACCCTTATGTTGTATAAACAGGACATGCACACTTTAACAAACCAATCATTTCAGCGACAGGGTCTGCCACACGACTGTGGCTGAAATGACTGGTTTGTTTGTGCCCCCACCAAAAAAGAAGCAATCAATCTCTCCTTGCACAAACTGTCTCTACAGAGGCAAGATGTCCATCTCATCCTCCGATTCCTCACCCCTTTCACTTTGTACATCCTCCTCACAGATTATTAATTTGTCCCCACTGGAATCCACCATCACAGGTCCCTGTGTACTTCCCGGAGGAATTTATAATTAATTTTGATGAACATCATCTTCTCCACATTTAGTGGAAGTAACCTCCTATGCCGATCGCTGACAAGGTGACCGGCTGCACTAAACACTCTTTCGGAGTACACACTGGAGGGGGGGGCAACTTAGGTAAAATAAAGCCAGTTTGTGCAAGGGCTTCCAAATTTACTCTTTTTCCTGCCAGTATACATACATACTGTCTGACATGCCTACTTGGATGCTGTCACTCGTATAATCCTCCACCATTCTTTCAATGGTGACAGAATCATATGCAATGACAATAGACATCTCAGTAATTGTTGGCAGGTCCTTCAGTCCGGACCAGATGTCAGCTTTCGCTCCTGACTGCCCTGCATCACCGCCAGCGGGTGGGCTAGGAAATCTTATCCTTTTCTTTGCAGCCCCAGTGGCGGGAGAAATTGAAGGACGAGCTGTTGACAGGGCATGTTCCGCTTGAGTTGACAATTTACTAACCGGCAGATCTTTGCACCTCTGCAGACTTGTGTCTGCCAGAAAGAGAGATACAACGTAGGCTTTAAACCTAGGATCGAGCACGGTGGCCAAAATGTAGTGCTCTGATTTCAACAGATTGACCACCCTTGAATCGTGGCAAAGCGAATGAAGGGCTCTATCCACAAGTCCCACATACTTTGTGGAATTGCTCCGTCTTAGCTCCTCCTTCAATTTATCCAGCTGCTTCTGCAAAAGCCTGATGAGGGGAATGACCTGACTCAAGCTGGCAATGTCTGAACTGACTTCACGTGTGGCAAGTTCGAAGGGTGTGTGAACCTTGCACAAGATGGAAATCATTCTCCACTGCGCTTGAGTCAGGTGCATTACCGCTCCTTTGCCTATATCGTAGGTGGATGTATAGACTTGAATGGCCTTTTGCTGCTCCTCCATTCTCTGAAGCATATAGAGTGTTGAATTCCACCTCATTACCACCTCTTGCTTCAGTTGATGGCAGGGCAGGTTCAGGAGTGTTTGCTGGCACTACAGTCTTCAGCACACGGTGGCTGAATGCCGAAAATGGCCCACAATTTTTCGGGCCACCGGAATCATCTCCTGCACACCCCTGTCATTTTTCAAAGAAGTCTGCACCACAAAATTAATTGTATGTGCAAAACATAGGACCTGCTGGAATTTGCCCAGATGTAATGCACGCACAATATTGGTGGTGTTGTCCGATATCACAAATCCCCTGGAGAGTCCAATTGGGGTAAGCAATTCTGCAATGATGTCCCTCAGTTTCCATAAGAGGTTGTCAGCTGTGTGCCTCTTACGGAAAGCGGTGATACATAGCGTAGCCTGCATAGGAACGAGTTGGCGTGTGCGAGATGCTGCTACTGGTGCCGCTGCTGTTGTTGCTGCGGGAGGCCATACATCTACCCAGTGGGCTGTTACAGTCATATAGTCCTTAGTTTGCCCTGTTCCACTTGTTCACATGTCCGTGGTTAAGTGGACAATGGATACAACTGCATTTTGTAGGAAACTGGTAACTCTTTTTCTGACGTCTGTGTACATTCTCGGGATCGCCTGTCAAGAGAAATGGAACCTAGATGGGATTTAATAACGGGGACACAATACCTCAAACAAATCTCTAAGTCCCACTGAACTAATGGCGGATACCGGACGCACGTCTAACACCAACATAGCTGTCAAGGCCTGAGTTATCCGCTTTGCAACAGGATGACTGCTGTCATATTTCAGCTTCCTCACAAAGGACTGTTGGACAGTCAATTGCTTAGTGGAAGTAGTACAAGTGGTTTTCTGACTTCCCCTCTGGGATGACGATCGACTCCTAGCAGCAACAACAGCAGTGGCAGCAACAGCAGGCATACCACTCAAGGATCCTACGGAGGAATCCCGGTTAGGAGAGGAATCCTCAGTCTTGACAGTGACATGTCCTGCAGGACTACTGACATTCCTGACTGAGGAGGAAGTTGACATTGAGGGAGTTGGTGGTGTGGCTTGCAGGAGCTTGGGTACAAGAGGAAGACGGGATTTAGGTGTCAGTGGACTGCTTACACTCTTACCCAAAGTTTCACAACTTGACATTGACTTCTGATGAATGCGCAGCAAGTGACATATAAGGGAGGATGTTCCTAGGTGGTTTACACCCTTACCCTTACTTATTACAGATTGACAGAAGCAACAGATGGCTTGACACCTGTTGTCCGGATTTGTGGAGAAATAATTCCACACCAAAGAGGTGGCTTTTTTGGTAGTTTGCCCAGGAATCAATATGGGCTTCTTCATCCCAAGGACAACAGTTGTCTTTCCCGGTGCCTGACTTAAACAAACCACATCACCATCAGAATCCTCATAGTCAACTTCCTCCTCAGCGCCAGCAACACCCATATCCTCATCCTGGTGTACTGCAACAGTGACATCTTCAATTTCAATATCAGGAACTGGACAGTGGGTGCTCCTTCCAGCACTTGCAGGGGGCGTGCAAATGGTGGAAGGAGCCACCTCTTCCCATCCAGTGTTGGGAAGGTCAGGCATTGCAACCGCCGACACACTTGGACTCTCCTTGTGGATTTGTGATACCATCTGAGAACGCACAGTTCTTTTCTGTGATCTTTCCAGCTTAACTCTTTTAATTTTTCTTGCGGGAGGATGAGGGCTTCCATTGTCATGTGAAGCTGAACCACTAGCCATGAACATAGGCCAGGGCCTCAGCCGTTCCTTTCCACTCCGTGTCGTAAATGGCATATTGGCAAGTTTACCTTTCTCCTCAGACGATTTAAATTTCTTTTTTGGTTCTTTTTACTCAACTTTGGCTTTTTGGATTTGACATGCCCTCTACCATCACATTGGGCATTGGCCTTGGCAGACGACGTTGATGGCATTTCATCGTCTATGTCATGGCTAGTGTCAGCAGCTTCAGCCCTAGGAAGAAGTGGTTCTTTTTGATCTTTCTCTATTTTATCCTCAAAAAAAATTGTCTCCATTATTTTTTGGGAGTTATATAAGACAATATGTGGCACAGGAATGACTGGAATGACTGGTGGACAGGACACTACCACTGATCTGATGCAGCACAACACAGCAACACTGTAAGGGACTTGTTGTTGGTGTTATTATTATTATACGGCAGCAGTGTACATATAGCAGCAGCGTATACCACTGTGACTGCCTCGTCACTGGAATCACTGATGGACAGGACACTACCACTGGGCTGATGCAGCACAACACAAGAACACTGTAAGGGACTTGTGGTTATTGTTATAATTATTATACGGCAGCAGTGGACATATAGCAGCAGCGTATATCGTCACTGGAATGACTGATGGACAGGACACTACCACTGGTCTGATGCAGCACAACATAACAACACTATAAGGGACTTGTTGTTGTTGTTGTTGTTGTTGTTGTTGTTGTTGTTGTTGTTGTTGTTGTTGTTGTTGTTGTTGTTGTTGTTGTTGTTGTTGTTGTTATTATTATTATTATTATTATTATTATTATTATTATAATACTGTAGCAGTGGACATATAGTAGCAGCGTATATCGTCACTGGAATGACTGATGGACAGGACACTACCACTGGTTTGATGCAGCACAACACAACAACTCTGTAAGGAACTTGTGGTTGTTGTTGTTGTTATTATTATTATTATTATTATTATTATTATAATAATACTGTAGCAATGGACATATTGTAGCAGCGTATATCGTCACTGGAATGACTGATGGACAGGACACTACCACTGGTCTGATGCAGCACAACACAACACCACTTTATACAGCTACACTGGATATGTGGCAACAGAGGACACCAACACTGTGACTGGCTGGACTGATGCAGCACAATACACTGACTACACTGGACTGGACAGCACAACACAGCACCACTTTATACAGCTACACTGGATATATGGCAGCAGAGGACACCAACACTGTGACTGGCTGGACTGATGCAGCACAATACACTGACTACACTGGACTGGACTGAGCAGCACAACACAGCACAAGACTCGCCACCCCACTTTCCCGCCCCCACACAGACACTGAACCCTGAGGACACGTCCTCTCAATACACTCTCCGAGACTAGAGTGAAAATGGCCGCGACGCGTGGCTCCTTATATGGAATCCAAATCCCGCAAGAATCTGACAGCGGGATGATGACGTTTTGCCACGTTCGGGTTTCCGAGTCAGGCGGGAAAACCCGAGCCTGGCTCAGAAGCGAACTCGGAAGGGAAGGTCCAGTAGGGTTCGGTTCTCTGAGAACCGAACCCGCTCATCTCTAGTTACAACAATATAACCTTCTGTTTATTTGTCAGGATAGCAATAATTATTCAAACGTATTAAAAAAATTATTCATAAGTCCAATTCTCCCTTGGCAATCATTATTGCATTTATTAATCCTCCTTTTTAAGTCAGCCAGCTTGTCCACATCAATCACATTGTCCAGAGAAATCGCCAGACTTTTAGGGCCTGATTAAGAAGTGGATGCAGTGAAAATACAGTGGTGTGTTTATAATGGTTGCAGTGTGTGCAATACACATGGGCCCCTGGGATTCAGGGGTACCCACACAACCCACCCTGCACCAATTTTTTGCAATACTTACGCACCGGCGTCCTGCTTCGGCAGCAGCTGTGCGGCAGAAATCACCAGGATTTTGTGCATGCGCAGTAAGAAAATCTCTGGGATAATGGTCGCCACAACGAGTTCCTGAAGACCTGCGCATGCGCACTAAACTTTGGGACAGAACTAGGGTGCCCTAGTGACCTTAGTGGCCAGAGTCTACAGCACTGTCGGCAAGAGAGGATGGGGCCCAGTCAAATCTTACGAATCGGCCTCCTACTCTTTGATATGCCCCTGGTAAGAGGACAATATATTCAGCCTTTGCATACATCCGAGTCGCACTGCACCTGTGTCCTGATGGTTACTGATCAATGACGCAGATTGAAATTGTGCGCAGAAAGAGGCAATTTCAGTGGGTGGTTCTGGGCGGTAACAGAGAGGTGGTTAGCCAGACATAAGCATTAGAGATGAGCGGGTTCGGTTCCTCGGAATCCGAACCCGCCCGAACTTCAGGTTTTTTTACACGGGGCCGAGCGACTCGGATCTTCCCGCCTTGCTCGGTTAACCCGAGCGCGCCCGAACGTCATCATCCCGCTGTCGGATTCTCGCGAGGCTCGTATTCTATTGCGAGACTCGGATTCTATATAAGGAGCCGCGCGTCGCCGCCATTTTCACACGTGCATTGAGATTGATAGGGAGAGGACGTGGCTGGCGTCCTCTCCGTTTAGACTAGAGTACTAGAGAGAGACACAAATTTTGGGGAGCATATTATTAGGAGGAGTACTACTTGCTGCTGATAGTGTGACCAGTGACCACCAGTTTAATTAATCCGTTCTCTGCCTGAAAAAAAACGATACACAGTGTGACACAGTCACATACCATATCTGTGCTCAGCCCAGTGTGCTGCATCATATGTAATACTGTATATCATTATCTGACTGTGCTGAGTGCTCACTGCTCACACAGCTTAATTGTGGGGGAGACTGGGGAGCAGTTATAGCAGGAGTACATATTTTAAGTACAGTGCACACTTTTGCTGCCAGAGTGCCACTGCCAGTGTGACTGACCAGTGACCACTGACCACCAGTATTGTGATTGTCTGCTGACCACCAGTATATTGTGATTGTCTGCCTGAAAAAGTTAAACACTCGTTGTGTGGGGTTTTTCTAAACGCATTCTGCAGACAGTGTCCAGCAGGTCCGTCATTACATAATATATACCTGTCCGGCTGCAGTACTAGTGTGATATATATATATTTTAATTTTATCTCATTATCATCCAGTCTATATTAGCAGCAGACACAGTACGGTAGTCCACGGCTGTAGCTACCTCATTGTCGGCAGTCGCTCGTCCATCCATAATTGTATACCACCTACCCGTGGTTTTTTTTTTCTTTCTATCTTCTTGATACTAGTAGCTTACTTTAGGAGTCTGCAGTGCTGAGTCTGACAGACAGTGTCCAGCAGGTCCGTCATTACATAATATATACCTGTCCGGCTGCAGTACTAGTGTGATATATATATATATTTTAATTTTATCTCATTATCATCCAGTCTATATTAGCAGCAGACACAGTACGGTAGTCCACGGCTGTAGCTACCTCTGTGTCGGCAGTCGCTCGTCCATCCATAATTGTATACCACCTACCCGTGGTTTTTTTTTTTCTCTATATTCTTGATACTAGTAGCTTACTTTAGGAGTCTGCAGTGCTGACAGACAGTGTCCAGCAGGTCCGTCATTACATAATATATACCTGTCCGGCTGCAGTACTAGTGTGATATATATATATATATATTTTAATTTTTTCTCATTATCATCCAGTCTATATTAGCAGCAGACACAGTACGGTAGTCCACGGCTGTAGCTACCTCTGTGTCGGCAGTCGCTCGTCCATCCATAATTGTATACCACCTACCCGTGGTTTTTTTTTTTCTATCTTCTTGATACTAGTAGCTTACTTTAGGAGTCTGCAGTGCTGAGTCTGACAGACAGTGTCCAGCAGGTCCGTCATTACATAATATATACCTGTCCGGCTGCAGTACTAGTGTGATATATATATATATTTTAATTTTATCTCATTATCATCCAGTCTATATTAGCAGCAGACACAGTACGGTAGTCCACGGCTGTAGCTACCTCTGTGTCGGCAGTCGCTCGTCCATCCATAATTGTATACCACCTACCCGTGGTTTTTTTTTTCTTCTATCTTCTTGATACTAGTAGCTTACTTTAGGAGTCTGCAGTGCTGAGTCTGACAGACAGTGTCCAGCAGGTCCGTCATTACATAATATATACCTGTCCGGCTGCAGTACTAGTGTGATATATATATATATTTTAATTTTATCTCATTATCATCCAGTCTATATTAGCAGCAGACACAGTACGGTAGTCCACGGCTGTAGCTACCTCTGTGTCGGCAGTCGCTCGTCATCCATAAGTATACTAGTATCCATCAATCTCCATTGTTTACCTGAGGTGCCTTTTAGTTGTGCCTATTAAAATATGGAGAACAAAAATGTTGAGGTTCCAAAAATAGGAAAAGATCAAGATCGACTTCCACCTCGTGCTGAAGCTGCTGCCACTAGTCATGGCCGAGACGATGAAATGCCAGCAACGTCGTCTGCCAAGGCCGATGCCCAATGTCATAGTACAGAGCATGTAAAATCCAAAACACCAAATATCAGTAAAAAAAGGACTCAAAAATCTAAAATAAAATTGTCGGAGGAGAAGCGTAAACTTGCCAATATGCCATTTACCACACGGAGTGGCAAGGAACGGCTGAGGCCCTGGCCTATGTTCATGGCTAGTAGGTCAGCTTCACATGAGGATGGAAGCACTCAGCCTCTCGCTAGAAAAATGAAAAGACTCAAGCTGGCAAAAGCACAGCAAAGAACTGTGCGTTCTTCGAAATCCCAAATCCACAAGGAGAGTCCAATTGTGTCGGTTGCGATGCCTGACCTTCCCAACACTGGACGTGAAGAGCATGCGCCTTCCACCATTTGCACGCCCCCTGCAAGTGCTGGAAGGAGCACCCGCAGTCCAGTTCCTGATAGTCAGATTGAAGATGTCAGTGTTGAAGTACACCAGGATGAGGAGGATATGGGTGTTGCTGGCGCTGGGGAGGAAATTGACAAGGAGGATTCTGATGGTGAGGTGGTTTGTTTAAGTCAGGCACCCGGGTAGACACCTGTTGTCCGTGGGAGGAATATGGCCATTGACATGCCTGGTGAAAATACCAAAAAAATCAGCTCTTCGGTGTGGAAGTATTTCAACAGAAATGCGGACAACATTTGTCAAGCCGTGTGTTGCCTTTGTCAAGCTGTAATAAGTAGGGGTAAGGACGCTAACCACCTCGGAACATCCTCCCTTATATGTCACCTGCAGCGCATTCATAATAAGTCAGTGACAAGTTCAAAAACTTTGGGCGACAGCGGAAGCAGTCCACTGACCAGTAAATCCCTTCCTCTTGTAACCAAGCTCACGCAAACCACCCCACCAACTCCCTCAGTGTCAATTTCCTCCTTCCCCAGGAATGCCAATAGTCCTGCAGGCCATGTCACTGGCAATTCTGACAAGTCCTCTCCTGCCTGGGATTCCTCCGATGCATCCTTGCGTGTAACGCCTACTGCTGCTGGCACTGCTGTTGTTGCTGCTGGGAGTCGATGGTCATCCCAGAGGGGAAGTCGTAAGCCCACTTTTACTACTTCCACCAAGCAATTGACTGTCCAACAGTCCTTTGCGAGGAAGATGAAATATCACAGCAGTCATCCTGTTGCAAAGCGGATAACTGAGGCCTTGACAACTATGTTGGTGTTAGACGTGCGTCCGGTATCCGCCGTTAGTTCACAGGGAACTAGACAATTTCTTGAGGTAGTGTGCCCCCGTTACCAAATACCATCTAGGTTCCACTTCTCTAGGCAGGCGATACCGAGAATGTACACGGACGTCAGAAAAAGACTCACCAGTGTCCTAAAAAATGCAGTTGTACCCAATGTCCACTTAACCACGGACATGTGGACAAGTGGAGCAGGGCAGGGTCAGGACTATATGACTGTGACAGCCCACTGGGTAGATGTATGGACTCCCGCCGCAAGAACAGCAGCGGCGGCACCAGTAGCAGCATCTCGCAAACGCCAACTCTTTCCTAGGCAGGCTACGCTTTGTATCACCGGTTTCCAGAATACGCACACAGCTGAAAACCTCTTACGGCAACTGAGGAAGATCATCGCGGAATGGCTTACCCCAATTGGACTCTCCTGTGGATTTGTGGCATCGGACAACGCCAGCAATATTGTGTGTGCATTAAATATGGGCAAATTCCAGCACGTCCCATGTTTTGCACATACCTTGAATTTGGTGGTGCAGAATTATTAAAAAAATGAGAGGGGCGTGCAAGAGATGCTGTCGGTGGCCAGAAGAATTGCGGGACACTTTCGGCGTACAGGCACCACGTACAGAAGACTGGAGCACCACCAAAAACGCCTGAACCTGCCCTGCCATCATCTGAAGCAAGAAGTGGTAACGAGGTGGAATTCAACCCTATATATGCTTCAGAGGTTGGAGGAGCAGCAAAAGGCCATTCAAGCCTATACAATTGAGCACGATATAGGAGGTGGAATGCACCTGTCTCAAGCGCAGTGGAGAATGATTTCAACGTTGTGCAAGGTTCTGCTGCCCTTTGAACTTGCCACACGTGAAGTCAGTTCAGACACTGCCAGCCTGAGTCAGGTCATTCCCCTCATCAGGCTTTTGCAGAAGAAGCTGGAGACATTGAAGGAGGAGCTAACACAGAGCGATTCCGCTAGGCATGTGGGACTTGTGGATGGAGCCCTTAATTCGCTTAACAAGGATTCACGGGTGGTCAATCTGTTGAAATCAGAGCACTACATTTTGGCCACCGTGCTCGATCCTAGATTTAAAACCTACCTTGGATCTCTCTTTCCGGCACACACAAGTCTGCTGGGGTTCAAAGACCTGCTGGTGAGAAAATTGTCAAGTCAAGCGGAATGCGACCTGTCAACATCTCCTCCTTCACATTCTCCCGCAACTGGGGGTGCGAGGAAAAGGCTCAGAATTCCGAGCCCACCCGCTGGCGGTGATGCAGGGCAGTCTGGAGCGACTGCTGATGCTGACATCTGGTCCGGACTGAAGGACCTGCCAACGATTACGGACATGTCGTCTACTGTCACTGCATATGATTCTCTCCCCATTGAAAGAATGGTGGAGGATTATATGAGTGACCGCATCCAAGTAGGCACGTCAGACAGTCCGTACTTATACTGGCAGGAAAAAGAGGCAATTTGGAGGCCCTTGCACAAACTGGCTTTATTCTACCTAAGTTGCCCTCCCACAAGTGTGTACTCCGAAAGAGTGTTTAGTGCCGCCGCTCACCTTGTCAGCAATCGGCGTACGAGGTTACTTCCAGAAAATGTGGAGAAGATGATGTTCATTAAAATGAATTATAATCAATTCCTCCGTGGAGACATTGGCCCTCATTCCGAGTTGTTCGCTCGGTAAAAATCTTCGCATCGCAGCGATTTTCCGCTTAATGCGCATGCGCAATGTCCGCACTGCGACTGCGCCAAGTAAATTTGCTATGCACTTAGTAATTTTACTCATGGCTTTTTCATCGGTCTGGCGATCGTAATGTGATTGACAGGAAATGGGTGTTACTGGGCGGAAATAGGCCGTTTTATGGGCGTGTGGGAAAAAACGCTACCGTTTCCGGAAAAAACGCAGGAGTGGCCGGAGAAACGGAGGAGTGTCTGGGCGAACGCTGGGAGTGTTTGTGACGTCAAACCAGGAACGACAAGCACTGAACTGATCGCAGATGCCGAGTAAGTCTGAAGCTACTCAGAAACTGCTACGAGGTGTGTAATCGCAATATTGCGAATACTTCGTTCGCAATTTTAAGATGCTAAGATTCACTCCCAGTAGGCGGCGGCTTAGCGTGAGCAACTCTGCTAAAATCGCCTTGCGAGCGAACAACTCGGAATGACCTCCATTGACCAGCAGCAATTGCCTCCACAAAGTACACAGGGAGCTGAGATGGTGGATTCCAGTGGGGACGAATTGATAATCTGTGAGGAGGGGGATGTACACGGTGATATATCGGAGGATGATGATGAGGTGGACATCTTGCCTCTGTAGAGCCAGTTTGTGCAAGGAGAGATTAATTGCTTCTTTTTTGGTGGGGGTCCAAACCAACCCGTCATTTCAGTCACAGTCGTGTGGCAGACCCTGTCACTGAAATGATGGGTTGGTTAAAGTGTGCATGTCCTGTTTATACAACATAAGGGTGGGTGGGAGGGCCCAAGGACAATTCCATCTTGCACCTCTTGTTTCTTTCATTTTTCTTTGCGTCATGTGCTGTTTGGGGAGTATTTTTTTGAAGGGCCATCCTGCGTGACACTGCAGTGCCACTCCTAGATGGGCCAGGTGTTTGTGTCGGCCACTAGGGTCGCTTATCTTACTCACACAGCTACCTCATTGCGCCTCTTTTTTCTTTGCATCATGTGCTGTTTGGGGAGTGTTATTTGGAAGGGCCATCCTGCGTGACACTGCAGTGCCACTCCTAGATGGGCCAGGTGTTTGTGTCGGCCACTAGGGTCGCTTATCTTACTCACACAGCTACCTCATTGCGCCTCTTTTTTTCTTTGCATCATGTGCTGTTTGGGGAGTGTTTTTTGGAAGGGCCATCCTGCGTGACACTGCAGTGCCACTCCTAGATGGGCCAGGTGTTTGTGTCGGCCACTAGGGTCGCTTATCTTACTCACACAGCTACCTCATTGCGCCTCTTTTTTTCTTTGCGTCATGTGCTGTTTGGGGAGTGTTTTTTGGAAGGGCCATCCTGCGTGACACTGCAGTGCCACTCCTAGATGGGCCAGGTGTTTGTGTCGGCCACTAGGGTCGCTTAGCTTACTCACACAGCTACCTCATTGCGCCTCTTTTTTTCTTTGCGTCATGTGCTGTTTGTGGAGTGTGTTTTGGAAGGGCCATCCTGCGTGACACTGCAGTGCCACTCCTAGATGGGCCAGGTGTTTGTGTCGGCCACTAGGGTCGCTTAGCTTAGTCATCCAGCAACCTCGGTGCAAATTTTAGGACTAAAAATAATATTGTGAGGTGTGAGGTGTTCAGAATAGACTGAAAATGAGTGGAAATTATGGTTTTTGAGGTTAATAATACTTTGGGATCAAAATGACCACCAAATTCTATGATTTAAGCTGTTTTTTAGTGTTTTTTGAAAAAAACACCCGAATCCAAAACACACCCGAATCCGACAAAAAAAATTCGGTGAGGTTTTGCCAAAACGCGGTCGAACCCAAAACACGGCCGCGGAACCGAACCCAAAACCAAAACACAAAACCCGAAAAATTTCAAGTGCACATCTCTAATAAGCATGTCACAGTCAGCGATTGTGTCTAAAGATGCAGTTGCACTGACAGAAGCAGCCATGTTTAGACAGATTCTGCACCTCCCTGGGACGGGTTAAATCTCTGATGGTGTGACCAATGGTGTGACTGATGGTGCATCTTAATATGTACAACAACAGATTAGCAGTGGGTGTCTCAGTAGGAAGTCCATCAGCCACGGCATTAGCAGAAAGATGCAGTTGCAACCACGTAAAAAGATGCAGGCATGGGAGGAACTGCATCCACCTTGAACTTCTTGCAAACTCTAACCTGATCAGAAAGCACTGCTACAGTACAGATATTGTTGTGCTCTCTTCAGGCATACTTTTCCACTTGGCATGAATGGCAGAGATACTCCTGAATCCTTCTTTACACTTTTGGTAATCTCAACATTTTATAGTGGGGACCATCTATGTTGCGGCACGTCTGATGGCCAGTCACATCAGTCCCTGGCACTGTAGAGCTTACAATCCATTTTTCCTATCACATGTACACGCACACACATTCACATTAGTGTTAATTTTGTTGGAAGCCAATTAACCTACCAGTATATTTTTGGATTGTGGGAGGAAACTGGAGTGCCCGGAGGAAACCCACACAAGCATGGTGGAAAATATACAAACTCCACACAGTTAGGGCCATGGAGGGAATCAAACCCATGACCTCAGTGCTGTTAGGCAGTAATGCTAACCATTACACCATCTGTGCTGCCATCTTGCGTACCCTTGTACACATCCTCCAGTGGCATTAAATGATACATCTCGTAACAGATCTAATTAAATTTAAATTACGGGAACACATCCTTATGATACTGGTCTTATACTCAGGTGCATCAAGAGGGGAGGGAGCATGTACTACTTACCTGGACCAGTGCCACTTGGTGGGTCTCTGCAGTGGCCTGGGACACGGCCGTCTTAACAGCAGTGTAGGCCCCTGGGCACAGCAATGCACTGGGGCCCCTACCCATCCTCCAGCAGTAGGGGTGGGGGGTGCTATCAGTGGCAGATTTGATGTCCCGTAGGCTGTAGGGGGTGTTCTATCTTCCGCTAAGCTTGTAGGGCCTGGAGCAATCATTTCTGATAATTGCTCCTTTACTGCACAGATGGGGTGGGAGGGAGAACACTACGGTGTAGACGGGGGCATTGGGCTGAATGAAGGGGCCCGGTACATGATTTCCAGGATGACTGGGGGTGTTTAATATGTAGGGTGGGGTGGATAGTGGAGTGGGCTTAATATTCATCATTTTCCAGTAGGAGGGCAGCTTGATTGACTGCAGATATCTCAAGTTCCCAGAAATAGATTTCTCAGATTTTAATGGGATTAAACACTAGAGCATCCCACCTTTCAGGAGGTAATGGGGACTTGGGGGTCAGAGTTCAGGAGCCAGAGCAATTAACAGATGAATATATAAAACTGCATACCAGGCGTGTGGAGCTGGAGCAGGGTGCAGCTTCTGGAAGACTGATATCTCTTTTTCTGGGTATAGTAGAGACAAGCTGCCAGTGTCAACTGAAAGGAGAGAGTCCCAGCTTTTGGAGTATACCCTCAGAAAAACTCTAAGTCAGAGAGAACCCGAGATATCTGTCTGGAAAGAGCAATTAACAGGATTAAATGGGGACCACTGCTTTGACATTGAATATCTCTGGTTCCCCAGGGCAGATTTTCAAACATCTAGTACCCCCGGAAAGAGGGGGGTCTCAGCTATCAGCTTAGGGCCTTTATACTCCTTGGGCCCTTGGGCAAGTGCCCATTGAGCCCATAAAAAAAGACGGCCCTGCTGGGACAGTGACCACCCCCACCTATAACACTTCTCTCTGCCTACTACTGCTGCCGCAGCATCATCTGTATAGCAGCACAGCCACAGCAGCACATGGGGCAGTGAGAGAGAGGAGACTGCTGTCACTGACCAGAAGTCTTCTCTGTCTCACTGCCCGATGTGCCGATGTGGCTGCTCTTATGCAGAGAGAAGTGTTACAGGTGGGCCCCTGCAGCTACCTCTCCCCCCTGAAGCTGTCCCTGTGCTGAGTGCATGGTACCACTTAGCAACCCTACGCATACAATTTTTATTAACCTTTTTTGGGGGATAAGTTCAAGCCATCTCCCAGTACCTGTACCTATCTGAGCTCTCTACTGGCCTGCTTAAACTTGCCTACCCATCAATCCCCCATTCGGCCTCTCCAGGCATTAGGGATCGCAGGTTGCATTAACACATGCAGTAAATCTTTATACCGATGTTGCATATGCATTGTGTATTTTACGTAAAAAATCTCCAGACATACGTCCAACTCTAAATGAGTTGGTGTATGAGCCCCAAAATAAGCAATATACTTTGTCTAAAAAAAGTACCTCTTTAAAAATGAAACACATAAATTAAATAATAAGGAATCAGCTAACGAATAGGATGCAAATATTTCTTCCTTCTACACTAAGCTAATAAATCTTATTTAAATATTTTCCTCACTGCAAGCTTTGAAAGTCATGAACAGTTAAAAATAACAAAGTAAAAAAAAAATAGCATGAGAAATTATAATTCTTCACAAAACTGTCAAGAGTGTAGAAAAGAAATGTGCTTCTCGTATGAATGATTTCCTACTTACTGTTTGCAGTTTTAAAATGAAGACAGCTATTTTACCACATACCATAACCTCTGACAAAATATTATGGTAAATCAATATTGTGCTCCAAACTTTGTAGCCAAAGCGTATTTACTTTTCAGCAAAACAACAGTTTGGCTAAGTGCATGGCTTTATGCCGTTCTATAGTGTCTATTCATTTATAGCAGGCAAAACAGCCAATGGGCCTAATTCAAGGTTGATTGCAAAACAACATTTTCCTCTAATGGACAAAACCATGGCCCTCATTCCGAGTTGTTCGCTCGTTCTTTTTCATCGCATCGCAGTGAAAATCCGCTTAGTACGCATGCGCAAAGTTCGCACTGCGACTGCGCCAAGTAACTTTACTATGAAGAAAGTATTTTTACTCACGGCTTTTTCTTCGCTCCGGCGATCGTAATGTGATTGACAGGAAATGGGTGTTACTGGGCGGAAACACGGCGTTTCAGGGGCGTGTGGCTGAAAACGCTACCGTTTCCGGAAAAAACGCAGGAGTGGCCGGAGAAACGGTGGGAGTGCCTGGGCGAACGCTGGGTGTGTTTGTGACGTCAACCAGGAACGACAAGCACTGAACTGATCGCACAGGCAGAGTAAGTCTGGAGCTACTCTGAAACTGCTAAGTAGTTAGTAATCGCAATATTGCGAATACATCGGTCGCAATTTTAAGAAGCTAAGATTCACTCCCAGTAGGCGGCGGCTTAGCGTGTGTAACTCTGCTAAATTCGCCTTGCGACCGATCAACTCGGAATGAGGGCCCATGTGCACTGCAGGTGGGGCAGATATAACATGTGCAGAGAGAGTTAGATTTGGGTGGCGTGTGTTCAAACTGAACTCTAATTTGCAGTGTAAAAATAAAGCAGCCAGTATTTACCCTTCACAGAAACAAAATAACCCACCCAAATCTAACTCTCTCTGCATATGTTATATCTGCCCCACCTGCAGTGCATATGGTTTTGCCGATTAGAGGAAAATGTTGTTTTGCAATCAACCTTGAATTAAGCCCAATGAGCAGCGCAAAAATCCTGTTTGGTGATGTCTTGTGCCTTGATCTGGGCCCTACGCTTAGAATCCGCCTAAGGGCCTGATTAAGAACCACATGCAAAGCAACTGCATCTACATGTGGTCTGAGGCTACCCAATGTGAACATTTGCATCTTTGAGGATCTGTAGGACTATTCAGAGTTGGGCCACCTCTGAATACGGTCAGAGGTCCATGCAAATGAGCAGTATTGTAGTAGAAGATCATAAAAATTATTTTTATTAGAGTTTTTAGGGAGTTTTTAAAGGTATATCATATGTCATGTGTTTACACAGGGTGCCACTTTATCATGTTTTCACCACCCTATGGGCCTGATACGCATGCTGCTGCAACCACTTGTGTCTTTTGCCATAGCTGTGTCTGCAACTGTATGCTAATGCTGATATCATGGATCCACATGTGCAAGTACTGAGATGCCCACTTAGAACATCTATACAGCAGATGCTTTAATTACTGCTTGATGCATCCTTGGAAGCCATCACCACCAGTCCCATGGTAGGTGCATATTCTCCATCAGAATGCTGCAATGTGAGTGATTAAGCATCTGCGCACACAACTACTTCACCATGGGCGTAGCTATAGTGGGTGCAAGGGGTGCCATTGCTATGGAGCCCAGAGGCTTTGGGGCCCCTGGACTGAGGTTATAAAGTTGCATACCAATTTTCCAGACTTGCCTGCTAAGCAATTGGCTATGATCCATTGACCAGCCTGAATTGTGTATCACTACATTTTTAGTGAGAGGTATGTGTAGTGGATGTTATAATGGTAAGGGAGCAGTGTAATGTGGCACAACATGAACTGCTGGGCACTGTAATTTGGCACATTGTAATGTCGAGAGCACTATAATGTTACATAATAAGAACTGTAGCACTGTAATGTGGGACAATATGTAATGGAGGCCTATAGTGCTGTGTATAGGCGTCTCTTGCAAATCATTGGGACAGGGGCCCCTTCCATATCTTGCTATGGGACCCACAAAGATATGATTATGCCCGTAGGCTTAACACTCCTGTAACACAACCATAGGATGAACCATTTCCATTCATTTTTCACCCAGGAATGCCCAGTACATTTCCAGTACATTTCTCAATCACAACTGCATCTCTGTGCAAACACATAGTGCACTATAGAAGTTTCTAGGGATTTTAACGCGCAAGCAGTAGAAAAAAATCGATTTGCACTGTGACATCAGCATTGCAATTGAATCAGGCCCTATGTGCACTTCTAGTTTGTGGAGGTTTCTCCAAAGACAGGGACTCAGGATTTCCCTTATACACCTACATTGGTCCTTAAGACCTTGACTGGCAAATATTTATTACTAGTTACCAACCCGTCAAAATGATGGAACAACATAACATTAATGTCAGCGCTGGTGGCCTGTGCGTGCGCAAACGGAGCAACATTTGAATTGCTCAGCCGGCGCCATCTAGTGGTCACTGGCGTGCAAAAAACTTGAATTCGCTCCATAGAGGTGAGGAGCAGCGTTAGCATTTTATTATATAGGGTGGGGCAGATGCAAAGTTGGAAGTAAATCAGGTGTATGTTTATCCAAAGAAATGTGCAAGAATAAATGTATATATTCTTCCATATAAGAGATGAAAGCATCTCAAGATGTGGCCACCCATATATGTAGCCCTAGATTGCGACTAGATCATTAACAGTCCGCACTTGCGTACTTGGACCAGGTGCAAAAAATACTCTTCTAAACAGGCATATTTTTGCTTACATCTTTCTGCAACTCTGCATAGCCCGCAGTTGTGCTGACACGCCCTTATTATATGTCCCTGTACTTGCTCGAACACATGGCAAAATCTTTGCATCAGTCTTTAGTACTCAAAATTTATTTGTGCTTGAATAACATCACACTTAGTGATCATTAATATTTTGTATTAATACTTGTACTTCTTCTAACCTTGCAAAATAACTAGTTGTAGTACTGTATGTACACTGTTTATTTGAACATCTCAGCTTTGCTTGCATACTGCCATCAGGCTACCTCCCGCTTGCCTGAACCTCTTGTCATCTGTCTGTTGCCCCTCCCCAATAGATTGTTAGCTCTTCAGAGCAGGGCCCTCTTTCCTCTTGTTATCTAAGCCCTAGTCTCAACACATTTCACTCACAGCTCTCCCCTACTCAACGACCATTTTTATCCTGCTAGTAAAGGCTCATCTTCATCTATGACCACCAGCCTCTAGTAGTACGATGATCACTCCCTCAATACTTACATCTTAGCTGTACTATGTCTTGAGAATGTGTGGTGCTCTGTTACCTGTACTCTATGTCTGTTATTTATTTACTGTAATGCAATGTTTTGTCCCCTGTACTGTCCTTTGTACGGCGCTGCGAAACACATGTGGCGCCTTATAAATAAAATGTAATAATAATAATAATAAATATTTGGCAAAGGTCACAGAAAGGTCAAAAAGGAGATCCTTTATCTAGACACAACCATTATACATTACAGAAACTCATGACCTAGCTGCACTTCAATACTCTTCCACAAGCTTCTTTATTTTTCTTTTTACCTGTATGACATGTACGGCTCACCAATAAGTGGCCGTATATTTCTCAACATTTGTCCAACCTGCATAGCACAAAATTCTAAAGAGAATAAGTTGATTGTGTTATGACACCTGCATGGACCAGAGTCAACAACTCTTTTGTTTTCATGCTGCAAAGCAGAAATCACACCCATTTATGTAAGTAGTTACTGTATAGCTAAGCTAATGGGTACGTAGCCGTAGCACATGAAAATGAATGGATTGCCTGGCACGGGTGGCCTCTGCAGAACAGTCTTGATAAATGGTTATTTTACTCTGCTCTCACATTAAAGAGTGCTGCTTTGGAGACGTGGACCAGATCAGCTCTTTATGAAGGTAATTCAAACATTGAAAGATGGTTACACGAGGGCAGGAATTCACTTAATCGCTCACAGGACCAACCTCCCAAACACCGTATCCGAACAATCAGCAGTAAAACCAAGCAGCTCTGGCAGGGTGTTGCAAAAACAGCGGGCAAGTGCTGGGCCCTTCGAGGATTCGGGGAAACCAACAATAAGAAGACTATTCCTCACAGACTTATTTTCTAGGTTGTCCAATTTAGTTTGGAGAGAATAATTTGATTACTGAAACTCAGAATATAACTTTTTAACCGTAGATATATCCTGAAATGATTCCCCCAAGCGAGTCTCCTTATCTTGGACCATGCAAGTAATTTGGGAAAGGCTATCATGAATCTTCTGCAGGGAGTGCTGGAAGGCAGCAGCTTGTTCTTATAATATGGGACCCTTAGTCTCCTTAATTGCTTTTACAACATCCCTGTAACAAACAGGGGACTCAGGGTGAGGGGTCTGAGCTAGGGCCGCATCTGCTAGGGCTGAGTATGAGGTCAGCATGTCTCCTACCTGTGGCGCAGTTGCTGCAATCATCTTGGATTTCTCTTTCTCTTTTAAGCAGTGCTGCTGCTGGGTCATAAAATGGGATAAAAATGTGTCCATCCACACCCTGGTTGTCAGTGGATATTCAGTGGTCAATACCATTCGCTATGGAGGTGTTAGTATGCCATGAAGGCTGTGTGACAGCTGTTGTCCCAAAGGAGCTCTGCAGCTCACTGCATCCCGTTGGAACTGGAAGTCTGGATCTGGCTTTTTTAATTTATTTGTTTAATATTTTTTTAATGTGTACCTGACTTTTTCAATGTATTTTTTATGGCTTTTTCGGTATATTTGTGTGCGGATCTTTCTTTCTTTCAATATATGTGGATCTGGCATTTTCACTGTACTTTTATGTAGATCTGGCTTTTCTTATACAGTATGCATAGAATTAGTGTGGCTTTTCCTATATAATTAGTAGGGATTCTGCTTTTCTGTGTGTGTGTGTGTGTGTGTGTGTGTGTGTGTGTGTGTGTGTGTGTGGCTTGACAATTCCAGGGTGCCAGGTCACCATGGCAACTAAGCATGCCCGCAACATTCTTTATGTGTGGCTCGTCCTCCTTTGTTCTGCCTGAAAGATGCCCCCAAGTTGGTTGCTGGTTGGAGTCCAGACCTTCTCCCTGCTGCTGCCGCACTGCTGCCACAATGGAGGAGTGTGATCCCTGGGAGAGCAGGATGCTACCGGTGTGTGGGAGCAGGAGCAGCTTGATTGAATCCCGCAAAGGAGGGTCCTCATAATGTCAAGATACACGGTAATAATGTTTGTCTGCTGAATGGTCCTAATGTTTGGCATAATGTGTATTTGGGCCCTACTGTGTGGCAAAATGTGTATAAGGGGCACTACTGTGTGGAATAATGTGTATTAAGGCCCTACTGTATGGCATAATATGTATTTGGGCCCTAATGTGTGACATAATGTGTATTTGGGCCATAATGTGTGGCATAATGTGTATATGGGCCTTACTGTGTGGCATAGTGCTGGAACTGGGACCACCCATTTCCAGATGTCTAGTTTTGCCTACAGAATACACTACCCAGCAGAGTGTCATCTACTGGAGGATTCTCAGGGAAAGAAAATCAGTTTCTCGCCATGTGAGTAGCACGCACAAGCAAACTTTGCGGCATGCCAATGTTCTCTGTTCATCTGGGTTATATCTACATATGAAATGGTACGTTACAGTGTTTTCTAGGAAAACACTGTAACGTACCATTTTGTATGCAGATACGGCCACGGCCGCATACAGACTAGAGGCGAATAAGATGCATTTTTATGGAAAAAGTTGCACATAAACACTAGAGATGAGCGGGTTCGGTTCCTCGGAAACCGAACCCGCCCGAACTTCAGTTTTTTTTACACGGGGCCGAGCGACTCGGATCTTCCCGCCTTGCTCGGTTAACCCGAGCGCGCCCGAACGTCATCATCCCGCTGTCGGATTCTCGCGAGGCTCGGATTCTATCACGAGACTCGGATTCTATATAAGGAGCCGCGCGTCGCCGCCATTTTCACACGTGCATTGAGATTCATAGGGAGAGGACGTGGCTGGCGTCCTCTCCGTTTATAGAGAAGAGAGTGAGACAGTAGAGAGAGACACAGTAGTAATTTTGGGGAGCATTAGGAGGAGTACTAGTAGTTACTTGCTGAAGTGATAGATAGTGTGACTGTATTATCTGACTTGTGGGGAGACACTGACAGTGGGGAGCAGTTAGAGTCTGAGAGCAGGACTCAGGAGTACATATAACGTACAGTGCACACTTTTGCTGCCAGAGTGCCACACTGCCATTGTGACCACACTGACCACCAGTATAATATATATTGTGATTGTCTACTTAGGAGTACTACTTGCAAGTTGCTGATAGTGTGACCAGTGACCTGACCACCTGTTTAATAATCACCACCAGTTTAATATATATATATATATATATATATATATATATAATTGTATATAATATATATATAATATTGTATACCACCTACCCGTGGTTTTTTTTTTCTTTCTTCTTTATACATACTACTATAGTAGCTTACTGTAGCAGTCTGCGGTGCTGCTGAGCTGACAGTGTCCAGCAGGTCCGTCATCAGTCATTACATAATAAATATATATACCTGTCCGGCTGCAGTACTAGTGATATTATATATATATATATATATATTGATTTCATCTCATTATCATCCAGTCTATATTAGCAGCAGACACAGTACGGTAGTCCACGGCTGTAGCTACCTCTGTGTCGGCAGTCGCTCGTCCATCCATAATTGTATACCACCTACCCGTGTTTTTTTTTTTTCTTACTTCTTTATACATACTACTATAGTAGCTTACTGTAGCAGTCTGCGGTGCTGCTGAGCTGACAGTGTCCAGCAGGTCCGTCATCAGTCATTACATAATAAATATAGCTACCTGTCCGGCTGCAGTACTAGTGTGATATAATATATATTGATTTCATCTCATTATCATCCAGTCTATATTAGCAGCAGACACAGTACGGTAGTCCACGGCTGTAGCTACCTCTGTGTCGGCAGTCGCTCGTCCATCCATAATTGTATACCACCTACCCGTGGGTTTTTTTTTCTTTCTTCTTTATACATACTACTATAGTAGCTTACTGTAGCAGTCTGCGGTGCTGCTGAGCTGACAGTGTCCAGCAGGTCCGTCATCAGTCATTACATAATAAATATATATACCTGTCCGGCTGCAGTACTAGTGTGATATAATATATATTGATTTCATCTCATTATCATCCAGTCTATATTAGCAGCAGACACAGTACGGTAGTCCACGGCTGTAGCTACCTCTGTGTCGGCAGTCGCTCGTCCATCCATAATTGTATACCACCTACCCGTGGTTTTTTTTTTTCTTTCTTCTTTATACATACTACTATAGTAGCTTACTGTAGCAGTCTGCGGTGCTGCTGAGCTGACAGTGTCCAGCAGGTCCGTCATCAGTCATTACATAATAAATATAGCTACCTGTCCGGCTGCAGTACTAGTGTGATATAATATATATTGATTTCATCTCATTATCATCCAGTCTATATTAGCAGCAGACACAGTACGGTAGTCCATGGCTGTAGCTACGTCTGTGTCGGCAGTCGCTCGTCCATCCATAATTGTATACCACCTAACCCGTGGTTTTTTTTCTTTCTTTCTTCTTTATACATACTACTATAGTAGCTTACTGTAGCATTCTGCGGTGCTGCTGAGCTGACAGTGTCCAGCAGGTCCGTCATCAGTCATTACATAATAAATATATCTACCTGTCCGGCTGCAGTACTAGTGATATTATATATATATATATTGATTTCATCTCATTATCATCCAGTCTATATTAGCAGCAGACACAGTACGGTAGTCCACGGCTGTAGCTACCTCTGTGTCGGCAGTCGCTGGTCCATCCATAATTGTATATCACCTACCCGTGGTTTTTTTTTTCTTTCTTCTTTATACATACTACTATAGTAGCTTACTGTAGCAGTCTGCGGTGCTGCAGAGCTGACAGTGTCCAGCAGGTCCGTCATCAGTCATTACATAATAAATATATCTACCTGTCCGGCTGCAGTACTAGTGATATTATATATATATATATTGATTTCATCTCATTATCATCCAGTCTATATTAGCAGCAGACACAGTACGGTAGTCCACGGCTGTAGCTACCTCTGTGTCGGCAGTCGCTCGTCCATCCATAATTGTATACCACCTACCCGTGGTTTTTTTTTTCTTTCTTCTTTATACATACTACTATAGTAGCTTACTGTAGCAGTCTGCGGTGCTGCTGAGCTGACAGTGTCCAGCAGGTCCGTCATCAGTCATTACATAATAAATATAGCTACCTGTCCAGCTGCAGTACTAGTGATATTATATATATATATATAGATTTCATCTCATTATAATCCAGTCTATATTAGCAGCAGACACAGTACGGTAGTCCACGGCTGTAGCTACCTCTGTGTCGGCAGTCGCTCGTCCATCCATAATTGTATACCACCTACCCGTGGTTTTTTTTTTTCTTTCTTCTTTATACATACTACTATAGTAGCTTACTGTAGCAGTCTGCGGTGCTGCTGAGCTGACAGTGTCCAGCAGGTCCATCATCAGTCATTACATAATAAATATAGCTACCTGTCCGGCTGCAGTACTAGTGTGATATAATATATATTGATTTCATCTCATTATCATCCAGTCTATATTAGCAGCAGACACAGTACGGTAGTCCATGGCTGTAGCTACCTCTGTGTCGGCAGTCGCTCGTCCATCCATAATTGTATACCACCTACCCGTGGTTTTTTTTTCTTTCTTTCTTCTTTATACATACTACTATAGTAGCTTACTGTAGCAGTCTGCGGTGCTGCTGAGCTGACAGTGTCCAGCAGGTCCGTCATCAGTCATTACATAATAAATATATCTACCTGTCCGGCTGCAGTACTAGTGATATTATATATATATATATTGATTTCATCTCATTATCATCCAGTCTATATTAGCAGCAGACACAGTACGGTAGTCCACGGCTGTAGCTACCTCTGTGTCGGCAGTCGCTGGTCCATCCATAATTGTATACCACCTACCCGTGGTTTTTTTTTTTCTTTCTTCTTTATACATACTACTATAGTAGCTTACTGTAGCAGTCTGCGGTGCTGCTGAGCTGACAGTGTCCAGCAGGTCCGTCATCAGTCATTACATAATAAATATATCTACCTGTCCGGCTGCAGTACTAGTGATATTATATATATATATATTGATTTCATCTCATTATCATCCAGTCTATATTAGCAGCAGACACAGTACGGTAGTCCACGGCTGTAGCTACCTCTGTGTCGGCAGTCGCTCGTCCATCCATAATTGTATACCACCTACCCGTGGTTTTTTTTTTCTTTCTTCTTTATACATACTACTATAGTAGCTTACTGTAGCAGTCTGCGGTGCTGCTGAGCTGACAGTGTCCAGCAGGTCCGTCATCAGTCATTACATAATAAATATAGCTACCTGTCCGGCTGCAGTACTAGTGATATTATATATATATATATTGATTTCATCTCATTATCATCCAGTCTATATTAGCAGCAGACACAGTACGGTAGTCCACGGCTGTAGCTACCTCTGTGTCGGCAGTCGCTCGTCCATCCATAATTGTATACCACCTACCCGTGGTTTTTTTTTCTTTCTTCTTTATACATACTACTATAGTAGCTTACTGTAGCAGTCTGCGGTGCTGCTGAGCTGACAGTGTCCAGCAGGTCCGTCATCAGTCATTACATAATAAATATAGCTACCTGTCCGGCTGCAGTACTAGTGTGATATAATATATATTGATTTCATCTCATTATCATCCAGTCTATATTAGCAGCAGACACAGTACGGTAGTCCACGGCTGTAGCTACCTCTGTGTCGGCAGTCGCTCGTCCATCCATAATTGTATACCACCTACCCGTGGTTTATTTTTTTTTTCTTTCTTCTTTATACATACTACTATAGTAGCTTACTGTAGCAGTCTGCGGTGCTGCTGAGCTGACAGTGTCCAGCAGGTCCGTCATCAGTCATTACATAATAAATATAGCTACCTGTCCGGCTGCAGTACTAGTGTGATATAATATATATTGATTTCATCTCATTATCATCCAGTCTATATTAGCAGCAGACACAGTACGGTAGTCCACGGCTGTAGCTACCTCTGTGTCTTTTAGTTGTGCCTATTAAAATATGGAGAACAAAAATGTTGAGGTTCCAAAATTAGGGAAAGATCAAGATCCACTTCCACCTCCTGCTGAAGCTGCTGCCACTAGTCATGGCCGAGACGATGAAATGCCAGCAACGTTGTCTGCCAAGGCCGATGCCCAATGTCATAGTACAGAGCATGTAAAATCCAAAACACCAAATATCAGTAAAAAAAGGACTCCAAAATCTAAAGTAAAATTGTCGGAGGAGAAGCGTAAACTTGCCAATATGCCATTTACCACACGGAGTGGCAAGGAACGGCTGAGGCCCTGGCCTATGTTCATGGCTAGTGGTTCAGCTTCACATGAGGATGGAAGCACTCAGCCTCTCGCTAGAAAACTGAAAAGACTCAAGCTGGCAAAAGCACCGCAAAGAACTGTGCGCTCTTCGAAATCCCAAATCCACAAGGAGAGTCCAATTGTGTCGGTTGCGATGCCTGACCTTCCCAACACTGGACGTGAAGAGCATGCGCCTTCCACCATTTGCACGCCCCCTGCAAGTGCTGGAAGGAGCACCCGCAGTCCAGTTCCTGATAGTCAGATTGAAGATGTCATTGTTGAAGTACACCAGGATGAGGAGGATATGGGTGTTGCTGGCGCTGGGGAGGAAATTGACAAGGAGGATTCTGATGGTGAGGTGGTTTGTTTAAGTCAGGCACCCGGGGAGACACCTGTTGTCCGTGGGAGGAATAGGGCCGTTGACATGCCTGGTGAAAATACCAAAAAAATCAGCTCTTCGGTGTGGAAGTATTTCAACAGAAATGCGGACAACATTTGTCAAGCCGTGTGTTGCCTTTGTCAAGCTGTAATAAGTAGGGGTAAGGACGTTAACCACCTCGGAACATCCTCCCTTATACGTCACCTGCAGCGCATTCATAATAAGTCAGTGACAAGTTCAAAAACTTTGGGCGACAGCGGAAGCAGTCCACTGACCAGTAAATCCCTTCCTCTTGTAACCAAGCTCACGCAAACCACCCCACCAACTCCCTCAGTGTCAATTTCCTCCTTCCCCAGGAATGCCAATAGTCCTGCAGGCCATGTCACTGGCAATTCTGACGAGTCCTCTCCTGCCTGGGATTCCTCCGATGCATCCTTGCGTGTAACGCCTACTGCTGCTGGCGCTGCTGTTGTTGCTGCTGGGAGTCGATGGTCATCCCAGAGGGGAAGTCGTAAGACCACTTTTACTACTTCCACCAAGCAATTGACTGTCCAACAGTCCTTTGCGAGGAAGATGAAATATCACAGCAGTCATCCTGCTGCAAAGCGGATAACTGAGGCCTTGGCATCCTGGGTGGTGAGAAACGTGGTTCCGGTATCCATCATTACTGCAGAGCCAACTAGAGACTTGTTGGAGGTACTGTGTCCCCGGTACCAAATACCATCTAGGTTCCATTTCTCTAGGCAGGCGATACCGAAAATGTACACAGACCTCAGAAAAAGAGTCACCAGTGTCCTAAAAAATGCAGCTGTACCCAATGTCCACTTAACCACGGACATGTGGACAAGTGGAGCAGGGCAGGGTCTGGACTATATGACTGTGACAGCCCACTGGGTAGATGTATGGACTCCCGCCGCAAGAACAGCAGCGGCGGCACCAGTAGCAGCATCTCGCAAACGCCAACTCTTTCCTAGGCAGGCTACGCTTTGTATCACCGGTTTCCAGAATACGCACACAGCTGAAAACCTCTTACGGCAACTGAGGAAGATCATCGCGGAATGGCTTACCCCAATTGGACTCTCCTGTGGATTTGTGGCATCGGACAACGCCAGCAATATTGTGTGTGCATTAAATATGGGCAAATTCCAGCACGTCCCATGTTTTGCACATACCTTGAATTTGGTGGTGCAGAATTTTTTAAAAAACGACAGGGGCGTGCAAGAGATGCTGTCGGTGGCCAGAAGAATTGCGGGACACTTTTGGCGTACAGGCACCACGTACAGAAGACTGGAGCACCACCAAAAACGCCTGAACCTGCCCTGCCATCATCTGAAGCAAGAAGTGGTAACGAGGTGGAATTCAACCCTCTATATGCTTCAGAGGTTGGAGGAGCAGCAAAAGGCCATTCAAGCCTATACAATTGAGCACGATATAGGAGGTGGAATGTACCTGTCTCAAGCGCAGTGGATAATGATTTCAACGTTGTGCAAGGTTCTGCAACCTTTTGAACTTGCCACACGTGAAGTCAGTTCAGACACTGCCAGCCTGAGTCAGGTCATTCCCCTCATCAGGCTTTTGCAGAAGAAGCTGGAGGCATTGAAGGAGGAGCTAAAAGGGAGCGATTCCGCTAGGCATGTGGGACTTGTGGATGGAGCCCTTAATTCGCTTAACAAGGATTCACGGGTGGTCAATCTGTTGAAATCAGAGCACTACATTTTGGCCACCGTGCTCGATCCTAGATTTAAAACCTACCTTGGATCTCTCTTTCCGGCAGACACAAGTCTGCTGGGGTTCAAAGACCTGCTGGTGAGAAAATTGTCAAGTCAAGCGGAACGCGACCTGTCAACATCTCCTCCTTCACATTCTCCCGCAACTGGGGGTGCGAGGAAAAGGCTCAGAATTCCGAGCCCACCCGCTGGCGGTGATGCAGGGCAGTCTGGAGCGACTGCTGATGCTGACATCTGGTCCGGACTGAAGGACCTGACAACGATTACGGACATGTCGTCTACTGTCACTGCATATGATTCTCTCAACATTGATAGAATGGTGGAGGATTATATGAGTGACCGCATCCAAGTAGGCACGTCACACAGTCCGTACTTATACTGGCAGGAAAAAGAGGCAATTTGGAGGCCCTTGCACAAACTGGCTTTATTCTACCTAAGTTGCCCTCCCACAAGTGTGTACTCCGAAAGAGTGTTTAGTGCCGCCGCTCACCTTGTCAGCAATCGGCGTACGAGGTTACTTCCAGAAAATGTGGAGAAGATGATGTTCATTAAAATGAATTATAATCAATTCCTCCGTGGAGACATTGACCAGCAGCAATTGCCTCCACAAAGTACACAGGGAGCTGAGATGGTGGATTCCAGTGGGGACGAATTGATAATCTGTGAGGAGCGGGATGTACACGGTGATATATCGGAGGATGATGATGAGGTGGACATCTTGCCTCTGTAGAGCCAGTTTGTGCAAGGAGAGATTAATTGCTTCTTTTTCGGTGGGGGTCCAAACCAACCCGTCATTTCAGTCTCAGTCGTGTGGCAGACCCTGTCACTGAAATGATGGGTTGGTTAAAGTGTGCATGTCCTGTTTATACAACATAAGGGTGGGTGGGAGGGCCCAAGGACAATTCCATCTTGCACCTCTTTTTTCTTTCATTTTTCTTTGCGTCATGTGCTGTTTGGGGAGTGTTTTTTGGAAGGGCCATCCTGCGTGACACTGCAGTGCCACTCCTAGATGGGCCAGGTGTTTGTGTCGGCCACTAGGGTCGCTTATCTTACTCACACAGCTACCTCATTGCGCCTTTTTTTTCTTCTTTGCGTCATGTGCTGTTTGGGGAGTGTTTTTTGGAAGGGCCATCCTGCGTGACACTGCAGTGCCACTCCTAGATGGGCCAGGTGTTTGTGTCGGCCACTAGGGTCGCTTAGCTTACTCACACAGCTACCTCATTGCGCCTCTTTTTTTCTTCTTTGCGTCATGTGCTGTTTGGGGAGTGTTTTTTGGAAGGGCCATCCTGCGTGACACTGCAGTGCCACTCCTAGATGGGCCAGGTGTTTGTGTCGGCCACTAGGGTCGCTTATCTTACTCACACAGCTACCTCATTGCGCCTCTTTTTTTCTTCTTTGCGTCATGTGCTGTTTGGGGAGTGTTTTTTGGAAGGGCCATCCTGCGTGACACTGCAGTGCCACTCCTACATGGGCCAGGTGTTTGTGTCGGCCACTAGGGTCGCTTAGCTTACTCACACAGCTACCTCATTGCGCCTCTTTTTTTCTTCTTTGCGTCATGTGCTGTTTGGGGAGTGTTTTTTTGGAAGGGCCATCCTGCGTGACACTGCAGTGCCACTCCTAGATGGGCCAGGTGTTTGTGTCGGCCACTAGGGTCGCTTATCTTACTCACACAGCTACCTCATTGCGCCTCTTTTTTTCTTCTTTGCGTCATGTGCTGTTTGGGGAGTGTTTTTTGGAAGGGCCATCCTGCGTGACACTGCAGTGCCACTCCTAGATGGGCCAGGTGTTTGTGTCGGCCACTAGGGTCGCTTAGCTTAGTCATCCAGCGACCTCGGTGCAAATTTTAGGACTAAAAATAATATTGTGAGGTGTGAGGTATTCAGAATAGACTGAAAATGAGTGGAAATTATGGTTTTTGAGGTTAATATACTTTGGGATCAAAATGACCCCCAAATTCTATGATTTAAGCTGTTTTTTAGGGTTTTTTGAAAAAAACACCCGAATCCAAAACACACCCGAATCCGACAAAAAAAATTCGGTGAGGTTTTGCCAAAACGCGGTCGAACCCAAAACACGGCCGCGGAACCGAACCCAAAACCAAAACACAAAACCCGAAAAATTTCAAGTGCACATCTCTAATAAACACACACAATGCTACCAAGTCATGACATAGTGTGACTAGACGGGCTGCTTAACGTGCAGGAAGGCTAGATGCGAGTGGACACATCGGTAAATTATAAATAGAAACCTTGGGGCCGCCATGGCTTAATTTTTTTTTAAAGCCACAGGTCTGGCTTATTTATATAAAAAAAAGCCGCAGGCAACAATAAAAGATTTCTATTTGTAAATCTTTTTTAAAAATGTTCTTGATTTGGATTTCATTCTGTAAGCAGTTGTATGGCAATTATCCAGTTTATGTATCTACAGTATATACGATTTCTATAATGCTTTTGTAGATTACATTTTTTATATATATGTATTATTTTTTAAGTTAGGGTAAGGGACGCCGTTTTTCATCTTGCCCTAGGTCACAAAAACCCTAGTTACACCTCTGCCTACTGCGCAGTAGCTGGCATGGTTATACTAAAAGTCCTGATAACACAGCAGCTCTTTCTGCATGGTGTTCAAACCATATAACATTGATAAATAGGATTGCGCTTCTTCTGAACAAAGCTGTTTTGATAACTAATCGAATGACAGGTCTGTTTAGGTCAGCTTACATTACATGTAACACAGTTATTTGTGTTTTGTAAACTCACATAAAATTGTGTTTTAATCAAAGCCTTAATACTAGAGTATTAAATATCACATTAGTAAAATATTTTTCTATTGTGTTACATACAGACAGAGGATTTTAAACTTAAATGCCCTTGTGTTTTTATGAGTGGAAAATGCAGACTGTCATGTTAAAAATCCGATGATTTGTATTTTTAGTGCCTAATGCCTTTTTTTTACTAGTTCACTATTTGTAACTTTCTAATGCTTATGAATCCTCAGTATTCATAAATAACATAATGCAATGCATTATCTAGAATAGATAAAAAAAAATATTTAATAGTGTTTATTTTACATGGACATTTAAGCAATATACAACTTGGAACTTGCGGCATCACTGAAAGCCCCATTGCAATATACATTCCCCAACTG